>NC_064254.1:18603200-18748200 GCF_003254725.2 Canis lupus dingo
ATCACTTTAAGGCAGAACATTTAAAATAAGAAAGAGCTCGTGAGTAGGTTGAAAAGGGGGTCTTACAGGCCTGCCTCAATATGGTGAAAATGGGGAAGCGAAAGGGAGCCAGGGCTGTAAAGGTTGTTTTGTAAAGTGGGTTTTTATTATGCACCGACTCTCTCCGCATTTACTTAACTCTTCACGGGCTGTTGGGTAGGTTAACACCCTTCAAGGCCTCTTTCATGTCCAATACCTCGTTTGTTTGTAAAGGAAAATGAGCCTTTAACACATTTCAACTCAGGGGAAAAAAGAGAGAGAAATTTTTTATTTTTCTTAATCAAAAATCAGCAAACCCTTTCCTTCATCCCAGCTCACATGATCCCTCAATCCAGTAGGAGCCTAAGGATCTCCTGTGGGTGAGCCTGAAGGTGTTTCCCCTCTAAGACATATTTTGGGTAGGATACTCCTACTTCTGTGGTAAAGCAGAACCAACATCAGATATCTTGAAGCCTGCACTTGAAATGGCTCCTCTGAGCTCCCAAGAAACCCACAGTGCCAGACTTGACACTCTTAGTATAATTTACTCCACGCAGAAAGTGCCGTGGGAACTGTCTATATATGTGCTATGTGCCTTGATGGGGACTCAAAGGGCTTCTCATTCCCTTATGTCAAGATGAAAGGCACTCAGGTGCTTTGAAGTATAATATTGTATGGTACTGCAAAATGCATACCTTAAGATTTATACAACTTTTAGATTGTGGTTTTTCTGGTACTTTTTTCCCCCTTGAAATCATGTGTGCTGCCAAACTTGCTCCAGCTCAATGGTTACTTTCAAATGTCTACTATGGGGATATGAGGTTTGGGAATGGGGCAGATTAAGAGACTTAACTCATGTGGTCATACCTATTAGTATTTCTTTGAGTGCTTTTCATTGTTTTTCTTTTATTAAGGGTTCCGTGGAAGCCCAGTGTGGGCTTGTTCTCAATGGTCAAGGTGGAGTGATAAGAAGAGGTAAGTGACGTGTTAAAATGAAACATTCTTCTCTCATCTGATACTTTGTTTTGAAGATCTAGTGGTGCTGTTAGGCATCAGATCCCTTGTCTGATGATTAAGAAAACAACTGCTCATGGTCAATTACTTTTGTCCCACATAGGCATACTCCCATCCTCCATTGAGGCTTGAACCCAGCCTGTGCCCCAAAGAGCTGTGATAGAAGCAATTTGTTGTTCTTCATGGAACAGTGACAAAATCAAAGTTGAGGGGTTGGGGGAGGAGAAAAAAGAAAAGAAAAGAAAGGGAAAAAATCCTTCTCACACCTCTTTTCTCTATCACCACATCCTCAAGCAGAATTTCTGGTCCCTTTTAGCCCTAAATGTGCCAGCCACAGCCTGGGTGATTGAGGTGATGGTGTTAGCTTGAGGCTTTGAAGGATTCTATGAAAGGCTAGATTCGTTGAGGCTTCAGGGAAGGCTAATGAAACACCAATATTGTAGCTGCCCTTATTTTTCTAAGTGTCCAGAACATTTCTTTCTTTAAGGGAGGTGGGAGGAGGAGGTGGTGTTAACTGTACCGGATAAAGCTTTCTTGTTCCCATCTGTTGAGGAAAACATCTGAATCCAGAGTTACCCATGGAATTGGAAAGGGGTGGGGGAGAGAGGCAAGAGTTGAGAGCTGTTGATTTTGGCTCAGACACTGAGGGGGGCTGCATCTCAGATGTTCCATTTTGACAAAAGGTTTTGAACTATGACATTTTAAGGGCCTCAAGGCAGTGCAGATTTTGCTGGCTTCCCCACTTAACTGTACCCAGAGCCTCTGAAGCTTATTTTCCTAGCAAAGCTGAGTAACCCGAGGAGCACACAAGGCAAGGGGACCAGCTGTTATCCCAACTTCATACGAATTAATAAGATGTGGCCTATTCACCAGGGCTAATTCCAGCTCCAGGGCCGCAGTTGTCTTTAGTAACTGAACTACTAAAGACTGAATCACTTCTGATGGCACCAAATAAATGTCCTCCAGTCCCTGCCCATCCCTTTCAAAGCTTGTTGAAAGATTCCACTGCTTTCCCGAAGAAAGAAGTGGATTCTTTCATGTTTAAACTGCAGGCTTTACAACTGGGTGTCCGATATGAAATTCCATTTAAATCGAGGAGGAAAGAAAACACAGATTGCCTTTCTTTTGGAACTGGACAGTTGTCATAGTGGGTACTTGGAATAGCCCCTTCAACTCTGTTGTTTCACTCAATGGAGATTGGAAACTATTTAAAAAAAAAAAAAAACACTAGTGTTGCTCCATAAGGATTTTTTTTTTTTAATGAGTAACATCAGGCTTGTCAGCCAGGCTAACTAACATTCAGCCATGTTGAAGCGATATGAAATAGTCCCAAGACTGGTGAGAATTGCAATAAAATACACATACGGTTCAAGGGAGGGGTTAAAATGCATAGTGAGAGAGGTGTCTGGTGAGACATGCTGATCTGGGTCTGTTGGGGCGGTCACGCTAAAGGTGAGGCTGAGCGCTCAGGGCGCACGGAGATGTCGGTGGTGCTGAAGGACAGCGCCACTAATTAGCGCCCAGAGCCGGCTCCTCCCAGAGCCCGGCTGGCGCTACTGCGGTAGACGCGCTCAGTTCGGCACTGGCTCCTCGATCACCTTCTCAACGCTTGGAAATTGCATCAGATCTTACAGTAGCTGGCTGAGGGTGGGAATTATTTGAGACCGAGGGCGGGAGATGGAAGGGAGGTGGCTAGGTAATCAGTTGAGTTTTTGGAGATTTAGGGGACACCCCCTCAGCATTCCCCACCACCACCAAGAAAGGCCTAGGCTCTTGGGGAACTACAAAATGGGAACTGTGGTCCTGTCCTATGAGGGCCACAGAAATGGTCTTCCTTAGGTAATGTTTTCTTGTTCTTGTAGGATTCGGTGTCACTTCGTTTCACCTGAAAAATCAGTGTGGATCCTGTTATTTTAAACCAAATATTGATCTTTTAGGAGTCCAACATAGCTCCAAAGAGAAAGGGGCGGTAACTTGGGGCTTTTATCTGTATTGTTTGACTAAACCCCAGACCTCCTCCCCCCACCCCCCCACCCTGCAAAGGAATTCAGAATTTAGCTGCTGAGTTTATTCCATTTCCACATGTCTTAGAGAAAGGCCAATTAACTTGGTTGAACCCCGGAGACCAAGTGTGTGTCTGTGTGCGTCTGTTACTCTGAAACAATCAATGTTCATGACAATTTACAAATGGATAGCAAGGAAGTCTTGCTTAAAAGGTTTTGTACATCCTGCAGGAGCCTGCCCAGCCCCTCAACTCAGGACTCCCCGTTTTCAAAGAAGAGCTAAAGAAGCCCCTTCTCTCTGTTGTCTTGGTGGTGCACTGTATTCCTACTACAAATAGCTCAAGTCACCTTTGTTCATCACAATTCAGAAGGACACTAAGTCAGGCAGTCTGCCTTATTGCCATATTGTGTAATATGTATTGTTTAGATAGGAATGTTCTGTTTCTCTTCTAATCCATGTTTACAGGTGACTCTCCACAGGAAACATGATTTCTTGAAAAGCACAACTTTTTGCTATCTTTCCTCCCCCTGCTAAGTTCTCTGATAAACTTACATTTCCAATGATTTTCAGAATTTACTGTGGGGAGGAACAAAACAGATTTCACTTCCAAAGTCTCCTGAGTACTCTTCAAGAAGAAAGACCACAAAGTGCCCACATGAGTTCACCAGGGAGAGGCTATCCTGGTTTGCAGTGTGTGTGTATGTGTGTGTGTGGGGGGGGGTTGAGGGTGGGGGGGTTGAGGGAGGTGCTCAGTTCTTTAAATTTGGCCATTTCTATTTGCAAAGAACAAAATACCACTTCTCTGACTCACTTCGATAAGTGGCAGTCATATTGTTTTTGCCTCTAATGAAGGCCTGGTAGCCAAAGAAAGCGCCTAAGAGGGGCAGCGGCAAGGTAATTACCACCTAGATAAAATATTTGCCACCGCCTCGGAGGTACAGCTCCCGCGCGCTCACTCTCGCTTAATGGTGTGCGCGATTTTGCCCGCAGCCCCGCCACTCCAACCATCAGAACCAATAATCTTTACTTTACCCTGCGCTCGAGTATCGATAGCTTCTCTCGCCTCCGGCTTCGGCTTTGATATGTTAATATTTCTGAGTAGCAAATTCTGCAGAGATCATATTAATGTTGTACGTACAGAGTGGAGCTTTGCCTTCGTTGAATATTCAGATACTGGGTTTCAAAAGGCATCTCTTGAAGAAATGAGGCTTCTATTTACAGGAGTCGTCTGTGTTTTTAATCATTAAAAAAAGAAAGGAAAACCCACTCTTCTTTTCCCCATGAATCTTCTGAGGCTCCCTCATGGCCTCCTCCCCTTTGTCAGGCGCTGGTCCCTTTCATTTCTCGCTCTGAGAATTTAATAGTAGAACAATGTTGATGACGACGGCGACGATGATGATGATGCTAATAATGAATGGGTCTAGATTGGAATGGCGGGGGTAGGGGTTCAGTAGGGTAGGGGGCTGTGGCCTTCAGACGAGGATGGAGGTGAGACGAGAGGACTCAGCTTTCCCATAGTTGGGTGAGAAGTGACATTTTGGCCCTGGTCTTTTTTGAGAAATCGGGATGGCAAACTCAAAAAAAAAAAAAAAAAAAAAGGCAAGAAAGAAAAAATGAAAAAAGTGAAGAGGGGAAGCGCCCTTGTTTCGCTTTGTGATCACTCTGCCTTGCAGCCCCAGGCTAATTTCAGACGCTTAAATACCGCCATAGCCTCTGGGCCACGCGGAGAGGGAGCGGACCCGGCCACGGGCAGGCAGGAGCGCTTTCCGGATTGCCCGTGGCTACACAAAATACAAACTACTTTGAATCAAAACATTTTTGGGGAATTAATATGATCTGAACTCTGCACGTTTTAAGAGAGCTGGAGTTTGTCAGATTGCTTAGAGGTGACTGGCACGCCAAGGAGGAGGCATTTACGCTGAGGTACAAACATTGTCAGATCTGATTTAATTTTTTTAAAATGCTTCTGTGAAATGGAGTTTAGCATCAATCACCCAGTCTGCCAATAACCGGGTGGATGCACCTGACCGCTTTTCCCTTCTACAGCCCCCGCAGCTGGCTGCCCACAGGCTGCTTGGGCAGGAGGATGGATGAGCTGATTCTGCGCTTTCAGTTTTGCGAGGGCCCTGAGCTTTGGAACTCGAGTTAGAAAGAGACTCGGGCTCTCTCAGCGGCTTCCAGAAGGAGTTACATTGGAGTAGGGTGGGAAGCCTTGTTCCTCTTCTTTTGTCAGGGCCCCCAGAATCTCTCTTTACTAGAATCGCCAAAACTCATCTCTAAAGCTCATCCATTTTGAAAATACAGCAGAAACACACCTCTCCTGCCTCGTTAGTCCCCAAATACAGATGCTGCAAATTTGGAATCCAATCTTCTTTATATGAAGACTGAAATTCATATACCAAAGGATCTATAGGCATGGTTTCTTAAAAACCTTTTTTTTTTCTTTTGCGGGGGTAGGGGAGCACCTTTTCCTTAGCCTACTGCCTTCTCTCTCATTTCTTTGTTGCTTTGAAAATAACAAGAATCAAAGCACTCCCTGCATTGAGAAATGGGGATTAATTCACACACACACAATTACACACCCACTGCCACATTAAACCAGTAAGTCTCTTAGTGCAGACCTCCTTTCTTTTGTTCTGCCTGGAATCTGCACTGGGAGGAGCGTGTTCAAACCTGGTAATCCAGTTATACCTGTAAGGGTATATCCTTCCCTCAAACAGCTCAGTTAGCGGCTGATGCATCATTTGAGGCCTATTTGATTGCAATTAAACCACTATCCCTTTGCTGCTTGATTACAATTAGTATCTGCTGCGGGGGGTGGGGAGGAGAAACGAGGGGATTACGCGGGAGGTTTGGGATTGAGAAGGGCGAAGGGCTGGAGAGGAAGCAGCAGCGAATGATCCTACCCCACCCAGCTCACACGCACACCTCACAGAAAGGCACCCGCAGAACAAACAGGGACAGGAAACTCCTATAATCGCTTACACATTTTTAATGTGTCAGAAAAAAAAAAACGAGCGATCACTGGAGATGAAGAAGGGGAGAAAAAAAAATCCCTGCCGTTTGTATTTCTTTCATTTGAATTGTAAACATCTGTTTGGCTGTAAGGCGAACAGAACGTTTATTTTGCTCTCAAGATTTGGTCTAATTATGTCAACACCGAAGCGGCGGGGAGTGGGGCGGCGCTGCGGCTTGGGAGAGGGAGAGGCTGCGCGTCAGGGCCGGGCGCCCGCAAGCCCGCCGCGAGGTATCGATCGCACCTGCCCAGCGCGCGGGGCCTCCAGCCATCACCCGCTCTCCGAGAGGAAGGCACCCAGAGGGGGCACGTGGCTTAGAGGCAGCTTTGGGGGCGCCAGGAGACCCACGGTTCCTTGGAGACGGCCGCGGCTGTTTCCTCTGCCCTGATTGCCTGGATGAGACGAGGAAAAGCGCGCTCAGGCGTCGGCGCTGGTCCTTCCATCCCGCAGCGGCGCAAAACGTGGGTGGGGATCCCGTTGCGCCCCGCAGCTCGCACCCCGGAGACGTGTAGGTGCTCAACACAGTGGTGGAGTTGAGCGGGCTTCGCTCAGGTTGCTGAGCACGGGTACGTCCATTTTCCTTTGCTGCTCCTCACGAGCTGGGGAAGTGAATGGGGCAGGCGTGAGCATCCCCATTTTGCAGAAGGACAGACCAAGGCTCAGAGCTATTCCTCAGAGGTCGCACGGATCGTGAGTTGGCCAGCCTCTTACTCGCAGATCATACTGTGTCTGACAACCCGGGGCCAGTGTCTCCAGCCACACCAGAAAGAGCAAACAAAGCCCCGCCTGGTTTTTCTTTGGCCTCATGAGATCAAACAAGTTCAGGCAGCTGAAGGATCTGCATTGTGTGTTTTTCATGCCTAGTTTTGTCCCCTGCAGTTTCTTTGGCTGACATTTCCCTGTAGCTATGGCAAAGTTATCTCTTTTATGATAGTCATGTTCTAGACTGGTGACCTTAAGTAGATAGTACCTGATTTCTTATGCCTGTTTCTACAGCTACAGATTTGAGTTAGAGCGTCACTAGAAATGGGAAGCCCTATCTCCAAATTTCAGTTTTGAAAATAGTGCCCTCCATAGAAGTTTTACTTCTGGGCACTATGAATACCCGGATTGTGGGGCCAGAGACACCTCTAAGTGGAGTGCTGGATATAGAATGAACGCTACATAATTTCAATAAGAGCCAACATGCAACAAAGGCGCCCTGAAGGACTTCAGCTGGTAACACTGGAGATGAGTACTGTAAATGGCTTGGCATGGTCAACTCTCCTAACTTTCCTTTGAAATCTCATCATTGCTATCTGTGGTCTGGATCCCCTTAAAGAATCTCTGGACCTTCATTCTAAATTCAAAAATCTGGTTATGTGGACCCATTACTCTTTTCTTCCTCCCCCAAAAATAAACCACTGAGAAGAAAGATATCAGGTTCTCCATGCTGCTGCAAATTCTACAAGTTGCCAAATCTTTAGCCAGGACGAGAGAGTTCCCCAAGGCTGCAGCAATGCCAACTATCAAAGCAACAGAAATTCCCTTTAAAGATGCTGTGACATAAAAAATAAAAGCCTCTAGAGTTGATGGCTAATTCTGAATACAAAATAAATCCTCCAGGCAGTTTGTGTGTGCATAAAGCATACTCTTAATATGCAGCCTGTGTAACTTACCTAATAAATGCTTATTTGAGCATAAGCCAAAAGCCCAACCTGGATGCAGGAAAGACCCGGAGCCCGGGGAGATAACACTTGGCTAGGTAGCAGATCCAGTGACTTCCCTGGGAGCAGCTGGCTTTCAGCACATGGGATTCACTTTGCCAAAAGGGGACAATTTTCCAATTGGAGAAAGCCAGATTTAACTCCTTTTTTTTTTTCCAAAAAAATCTTTTATATTCTTCTGTGGCTCCCTAAATTAGGTTTCTAACCCACTATATATTAGAAAAGGTCTAAAACTGTGCCTTCTTTTCCCTTGGCTTGCTAGGAAAGTAACACATGCACAAATATTCTTCTCTCATAATTTACTTGAGAACCATTGGATAAGATTCCTTGTGTCCTCAGTTGTGTATTGGCTATTGTACAAGTGAAGAGGGCTTATGTAAGAATGTAAATTTGCTTATGATTCCATGACTGTGGGTGGAGGCCCATTTTCAGAAGAGGGCTCTTTGAATTTTAATATAGACATGATTTCTTAATATTTTTGCTTCACATGACCCCACAATGACCTAAGTCCTAAAGTTATCAGGGTCCTGAGCCTGACAGTATGATGCTAAAAGCCAGCTTCATTGATATATTCTTGTTCATCTCAACTTTTGAAAAGCCATATAAGAGTTTATTTGTAAAATGCATCTTGTATCTGTAGGTATAAAGGGAGAGAATCAATGAAAGGATAATGGTAGTTCCAGGCCCCCAAATCTGGGAAAACTATGATGATGATGATGATGATGATGACGATGATGATGAGCTTTAAAGTTCTCTATGACAATGAAAATTGGGGAAGCCTAGGTGAATTTGTGTCAAGAACTCCTGAGGAAGGCATTTGCATGTTTTTCTGCTATGTTAACCGCAAGTTTAATGCCAGGAAAAGGATTTCAGTTTGACAGTTTGACAGATTGTGACCTCTCAGATTTCAGACCGAGGGCCAGTTTCCAGACACTAACATTGGGAATTTAGCCAAGTGTACAGGACTTGTCTTCCAGTTTGGAGAAGGCTGGCTGCTCCAATATTTGCAATATCCTCTCTTCTGTTTTGGGAGATCATTCAAGGTGATCACCAGCCTTACCAATGTCAAGGAGAAAGACATTTGTCCCAATACTTTTAGGGGAAACTTGGATGACTCTAGGACAGCCTCCAAGAATTCCAGGTAGTACAGGGGTAGAAACACTTTAAGAGTGAGGTTAAAAAAAAAAAAAAAAAAAGAGTGAGGTAAAGTCAACCTGTCTCTCCACTCAGATCCAGGACCCCTTCATGTTTTTAAGTATCCTCCCAGGTTCCTTAGCCACAGTGCCCAGAGAACACACCTAAATCTGAATGCCAGAAACCTCAGCAATACATTGTACCTGAGCGGCCTAGTAAAGGAGGGGAGGAGCTATGTGAGAGGCAAGTGGCAAGTCCTAGACCAGGGTTTCTCAAACTTTAATGTGCTCATGAACCTCCTGGGGATCTTGTTATAATGCAGATTCTGACCCAGAATGTCTGAAGTTGGACCTGAGATTCTGCATTTCTAGCAAGCTCCCAGGAGATGTCAGTGCTGCCAGTTGAGGGTGGTCCCTTTGAGTAAAAAGATTTTGGGCAACACTCCTGTTTGTTTTTCTTCTTCCACCTATTTTTCTCTTTTCTCCCATAGAATTTGACCTTTTTTTGGAGATGAGTCTTAAGATCTCCCATAGTTGAAGAACCAAATGTGTGCTCAGGAAAGCAAGCCTTGAATTTGAACTTGCCAATGAACCTCATAAGCTTGGCCTTCAGATTGTTCAATGCATGAAGAGGCAGCCTTAGATGTCAGGGCTGTGTAGCCACCATGTTAGCAGTATGGACTTTGGCTCAGGATTTTTGCAGTATGGGAGAACTGGGCAGCAGGAAACTCTCTTCAATGATTATCATCTTGGGTCCTCAAGTCTACTTTAAGTGCCTGAAGTTAGGGAATGTACTCTGTTATCCTAGAGGAGAGCAAAACTCAAGGGGCTTTCTGGAGCTTGGAGACAAAAGGATTCTGCTCCAGGGGCCCTAGAATGGCAAAATTGCTTTGGTGATTTAGCTATTAGCAGTTATCTTTGCTTTGTTCCCTAATAGTAATAATGATAATAACAACAACCAAAGCAATAATATCATTAGCCACTAACATTTAATGTAACCATTACTGCGTTCTAAGTGCTGTGCTGTATTTGACTGGGTATGCCAATCCTGAGGTCTTAGCATGTGGTAGAGAGATGTGACCTATCATCCACACCCACATGGGTTGAAAATTTATGACAATGGGCTGATTATTTTTGGTGGTACCTGGAAACTGAGTTATTCCAGTACCTACAGTTGGTAAGTGGATAAGCAAAAAGAGATGGACATTTTCAAACAATTTGGAAAAGAGATTTCAAAACTCTTGTCTACATAGTAAGTCATGGGTAAAATAAATCCATCCATTGTATATATTGCACATACGTGCATACTCATAGAGAAATGAAAAAATAATACATACCCTCTGTGGGGTTAACTGGTGGAGTTTGGGGTTCTTTGAAGTGTGTTTTGTGTGTGTGTATGTCAAAATTAGCACTGATGAGCCAGCCAACACTAGATAGGATGCTAATTTTTGCTAAAAATTGTAACCCCACAAACATGTTTTATATGATATTTGAAGGATAAAATCTTTATTGTTATTTGAAAGGACATCTTCAGAGGAGCTTTCTGAGATGATCCAGGTGATGTATACATGAGAATAGTTGTTGCCATGTATTCCCAAATCCCAAGTAGTGCCTTGATGTTAACTGTCTTTCGTGCAATTATCTCCTCTCACTGTCACTAATATGTAATATATTTCCCCCCTCTTCAAGGTGGCACATGTGTGGTCAACCCCACAGACTTGTTTTGCTCTGTCCCTGGCCGTTTGTCCCTTCTCAGTTCAACTTCCAAATACAAGGTGACCATTGCTGAGGTGAAGAGGCGCCTCTCACCACCTGAATGCCTCAATGCTTCACTCCTGGGAGGCATTTTGAGAAGGTAAGAACTGTTTTCTGGCACATTGTGTCTTCTAACTGTACTGATACAATACTCCTCAGCCCTCTGTCTTTAGGCCTTCGGTCTCATGTTGAATTCCCCACCTGGTCACATCCTCTCATCAATTCCCTTAGAATGTGAACTTTCAAAACCCAGTTTTTATTTTGTTTTTGGGCAGAGCAAAATCCAAGAATGGGGGCCGCTGCCTGAGAGAGAAACTGGATAGGCTTGGCCTGAATTTGCCAGCAGGAAGACGGAAAGCAGCCAATGTTACCCTCCTTACTTCCTTAGTTGAAGGTATGATTTTTCAGCTCTGCAAGGTAATGGTAGAAAGTTAACAAACTCAGATTTGTCAGATTATGCTGTTTCATTTTTGCCTATAGTATTAAGCAAGACAGTTAACAGTTACAGGTGAATTTCCCAGTTAATCATGACAAAGATAACTAAATTAGACAACATAAGGCTTAGATAATTAAAATGTCATTTAATATACTAATCCTGGCAATAATAAAGAAGAAGACAATGCAAGATTTAAGTACTTCGACCAGTATTTTCTAAATAACAGCAACAACAACAACAACAACAACAACAACAAAAACTGGCTTTGCTACTGTCGTTTTTATTACTATTTATCTTGGAGTTCAGGTAAATCTGGTTTACCTAATTATTATGCAGTGCAACATGCTCTATAGGATAAGTAATCACCCTTTATATAGTGTTCACAGGAGTCTAGGCAGGATACCAAGCCTGAGAGCATATTGTGTTAATCCTAGTAGGCATCTCTTAAAGTACAGTGAAGTTCCATGGCTTTATGGGTGGATAAGCTGAGTTACAGAGGGGTTAAGGTTAACCAGTGATATAGAGACAGAGGCAGTAATATATTCCCAGAAGGTATTGTTTTCCCAACTTACCTTTTCCTTTTTGTTTCTTCTGTAAGGACTAAACTACATAATCTTATTCAAACTTCTTTTAAGAAGAGGTATTATTGAAGGCTTATTTTTAACTTTTTGGGGGAGCTTTTGAATGTCAAAGGAGAGTTCTTCCATAACCCAGAATGCTATTATTTTAAATCTGAACAAAGGGGCCTTTTAATCAAAACTCACCTAAACACACTTGTGAAACTTTTCTTGCCTTGGCTACTCTATTGTCTATAAGGCACTATAGGAAGTGAAAAGTAATGGAAACACACGCAAAAAAAAATCTTGCCTTGGGCAGCCTGGGTGGCTCAGCGGTTTAGCGCCACCTTCAGCCCAGGGCCTTATCCTGGAGACCTGGGATGGAGTCCAACGTCAGGCTCCCTGCAGGGAGCCTGCTTCTCCCTCTGCCAATGTCTCTGCCTCTCTTTCTCTCCCTCTCTCTCATGAAAAATAAAATCTTAAAAAAATCTTGCCTTTATCCAGATTATCAATTCATACCATTTACTGTATAACTTTGTAAACTAGCATGTTCTAGACATTTGCTTTGTTCCCTAATTGCAGTAATGACAACAACAACATTATTGACCACCAACATTTAACTGGTATTACCATTACTATTGTCCTATGTTTTGTGATGTGTTTGCTTGTGTGTGCTGATACTGAGAACTGACGGATGGTAGAAGTTGACCTGTCATCCGCTCATATGGGTTGGGAGTACTGGGGAAAGGATGAGGTAGAAAAAAATGACACATGGGTTGATTCTAAAAGTATATAGATTCCTGTTCAATTTAAGTAAGAAGATAATTATAGCTATTTAACAATAGAACAAAACACTCAGAATATAATGAAGTGCATTGAAGAATCATATGAGTGGTAGGACTTGATTGGCTCTTAAACCCAACTCTGCAGGAAAATCAACTCAGGAGGTTTATAAAAAATATTTGGGCCCCTTCCCTAACCAATTGAAACTCAATCTCTGGGGGTATGGCCCAGGCATCTATTCTTTTTTCAACACCCCCAATGATTGTAATGTATTATGAGGTTTAAGGATCATTGATCTAAATGTTTCTTGAAATCCTTTCCACTTCCTAGGATGGACTGGCTGAATTCTCATAAAATTTGTAATAAGTGTGAAAATTAAAGGCCCTAGCAAAGACCATTTTCTGTAGTGTCTGTGAATATACTGGCCAATATATCTGAAGAGCCATATATAAAAGGGTATATTCACAAGTCTTCTTACTGATTTTTATGGTAACCAAGCACTGAAGTATCCTGTGTAGGAATCATGAATCTATGCTAACAGAAGAAGTACAAGTTAAATATGTGAACTCCTAGGATGATCTTTGTGGTCTTGCCATCTACTCTTCAACATACCTTTCCTACCGTAGAAGTATCTAGCTAACTGTGTTCTATTCATTTGACGTGTGTTCATGGAGGAGTCACATCAGCCTTGGCTGATGAAACCTAAGATTTTATTCTTTCCAGACACTTTAATTGGATGCTTTTGAAATGCCCTAAATCCTCATGATGTAGAGAAATACATTTTTTATTGTTTAATTCTAGACACTCACTGTGATGGAATTGAGGAAAACATATTTATTTATTTATTTATTTTAAAATATTTTATTTATTTATTCTTAAGAGAGACACACACAAAGAGGCAGAGACATAGGCAGAGGGAGAAGCAGGCTCCATGCAGGAAGCCTGACGTAGGACTCGATCCCGGGTCTCCAGGATCACGCCTTGGGCTGAAGGTGGCGCTAAACCGCTGAGCCACCGGGGCTGCCAAGGAAAATATATTCAGAGGCAAAAGGACCTTTTGCATCCCTTAACTCTCCATGTATTATAACCCTCAAATGCATATGCACACTATCTCTCGGTCTCTCCACCCCCCCGCACACACTTAAAAGTTTTACTATGATGTGTTATATTCTCTGATTTTTATATGATTCCATATTTTTGTGTTCTTTTTAAATGCTGATTATAAACCTACTAAATTTATTTCAAAACCCATACTGAGTCATGATCCACAGTTTAAAAAACTGTAAGTTGTCTTAACACATGGAAAGAATCTAATACTTGAAGAACAAGGATATGCCATCTAAATTAAAATAGGATTCATTTTATCGCTGGGCTGACCTGAAGAGCAGTTGTGTTGTTGAGGACTCTCCTGTATATTTTTATTCCCACATTTTGGTTGGGTTGGTTATGACACCTGATGACTCTTTTCCATCCAGCAAGATGCCATTTTGTGCAGTAGGCACATAGTCTTTGGAATCCTATAGATGATGCTAGATGTATACAGAATAATGGTGACTTAATTCTGACTTATCAAAACCCCTGGAAGTTTGACATAGTTAATGCTTCTCTTCAGTACTTTTGGGATTTTGGTCCTTTTTTGCACTAATATGGGTCTGATTTAGTTCTTTCAGATTCTTTAGTGAAAGGGCAGCTGTGCTGGGTGCCCACTCAGGCTCGGTTTTTGTCTGCTGACTCTCTGAATAGCGCCCACAGAGAATAACTTTCTCTGATTGTTTGCTTGGTGGGGCAGGGCCATGCAAAATTACTCACATACTTCCTTAAATGAGAATTCAGCAAAGTGTTTTTAAAAAGTTCCCTCGAAATGTCTTAAACATTGCCTTTTGGTGACTGTACCCACTAGCTAGAAAACACTAGATAATCTTCATGGTAGGATCACCATTTGTGTTATTGTTTCTGGTGCCCATTTTGACAAATGTTTAGGTCACAGAGATGACAACTCCTAAGTCGTGTGGGTGTGGGGGACTAGTGAAAAAGTTAACTGAAAAACTGGCTAGCTGTTCAGAAATGTTTAGTGTTTGTAAAGTTTGCAACAATGAACAACGTGCCATTATCCCAATGTAAAAAAAAAAATTGAAAGAAAAATTGCTTGTATAATTTTAAGCGGTAAATTAAAACTTCCCCATATTTACCAGTTGGTGCTTGTAAGACTTTAAACTGACCATGTCTTTGGGTGAAACTTGTCTCCTGTCAAACATATATTGTAAGAGCCAGCAACATTTCAGATTAATTTTTTTCAGAAATTCTAAAACTATATTCCTAGTCATCAAAAATCATCCATCAGTTTTCTTATAAATATGTGTTCTTATGGGAAGGAATAGTATTTTTTGACCATTCTTATTGATATTTCCCATTTATCTCCTAGATGTTCTTTTTCTATTTAAAGTTTATTTATTTATTTTTAAGGATTTATTTATTTATTCATGAGAGACACAGATAGAGGCAGAGACATAGGCAGAGGGAGAAGCAGGCTCCCTCCGGGGAGCCTGATGTAGGACTCGATTCCAGGACCTTAGGATCAAGCCCTGAGCTGAAGGCAGATGCTCAACTGCTGAGCCACCCAGGCGTCCCTCCTAGATTTTCTTCAATAACCCATATGTATATTTGAATACCAGTATCTAGTAATATAGCTTTTCTTAAATGACTCTCTTTTTAAAAAGCTTTTATTTTAATCCCAGTTAGTTAACATATAGTGTAATATTAGTTTTAGGTGTAAAATATAGTGATTCAACAATTCCATACATCACCTAGTGCTCATCACAAATGCCTTCCTTCATCTCCATCATCTATTTCATCCCTCCCTCTAAACCCCTCCTTTCTGTTTGTTCTCTCAGTTTGTTCTCATAGTTAAAGAGTCTGTTTCTCAGTTTGTCTCTCTCCCTTTTTATTCCTATTGCTCATCTGTTTTGTTTCCTAAATTCCACATATGAGTGAAATGATACAGTAATTCTCTTACTCACTTTCTCTTACTGACTTATTTTCCCTAGTGTTATACTCTCTAGCTTCACCGACGTCATTGTAAATGGCAAGATTTCATTCTTTCTTTGGCTGAATATTCCATTGTGTGTGTATGTGTACATGAACAACCCATCAACCGATGAACACTTGGACTGTCCCTATAGCTTGGCTATTGTAAATAAGACTGCTATAAACATAGGGGTGCATGTATCCCTTTGAATTAGGGTAAAAACCCAGTAGTATGATCGCTGGGGCAATAGGGCAGTTCTATTTTTAACTTTTTGAGGAACCTCTATGCTGTTTTCTACAGTGGTTCCACCAGTTTGCAGTCCCACCAGCAATACACCAGTGTTCTCTCCTCCCTTCATTCTCTCCAACACCTGTTGTTTCTTTTTAGCCATTCTGACAGGTGTAAGGTGATATTTCTCTGTGGTTTTGATTTGCATTTCCCTGATGGTAAGTGATGATGAACATCTTTTCATGTGTCTGTTAGTAACCTGGATGTCTTCTTTGGAAAAATGTCTATTCAGGCCCTCTGCCCATTTTTAAATTGGATTATTTGGTTTTTGGCTGTTGAGTTGTATAAATTCTTCATATATTTGGATACTAACAGTTTATCAGATGAGTCATTTGCAAATATCTTCTCCCATTCTATAGTTTGCCTTATAGTTTTGTTGATTGTCTCTTAACCTGTGTAGAAACTTTTTATTTTGATATATCTTAAATGTCTTTTAAGACTGTTGATTGAGACTCTTATAGAGTTATTTCTCAAACATCCTGATGGTCCAATATACTGTTAGTATTCAGTCACACACCTCACCCCACCCCCATTTTGGTACAGGGTTTAAGCACAAATGAGTTAATATCTAACTGGCTTTATTCCTCATACACTAGACTTAGAAATAAATTTCATGAATGTCAGCCTTCTATGATGTCATAGTAGTTGTCAAACCCCTTCTGGGAAAGATTTGAATACAGCATTGCCATTGGTTCTGTTTTGGTAGAAATTTCCAAAAAAAAAAAAAAAAAAAAGAAGTGCATGGATACACTGGTAGGCATTCCATGCAGAGATGATATAAACTTTGTAAAAGCAAATGAACATTTGTTTTTCAAAAACTCCCCCAGTCGTTGGCATAACAGTAGTTTCATCATAATAATCCAAATTTCCATGCTTGCCTTGGGCTTTCCATCATTGCTTTTAATTGTTTTATAATAACTTTCCCCTGTATTTCTTTTTTTTTTTTTTTAAAGTTGTTTTTTTTTTATTTTTATTTTTTTTATTTATGATAGTCACAGAGAGAGAGAGAGAGGCAGAGACATAGGCAGAGGGAGAAGCAGGCTCCATGCACCGGGAGCCTGATGTGGGATTCGATCCCAGGTCTCCAGGATCGCGCCCTGGGCCACCTGGGCCAAAGGCAGGCGCCAAACCGCTGCGCCACCCAGGGATCCCGTATTTCTTTTAAATGGAGTTACTCAACTAATAGTGCCATCTTAAAATTGTTCTTAAATCAATATATTAAAGTAATCATTTTAGGGATTATTTTAAGAATTTAAAGGAGAGGGCTATTTAATGCAAATTTATATTTAAATAATTCACAGCATTTCTGATACAAATATTGTACCTAGTAACTGCTGGAATGAAGAACTTGAAACTGACTTCACAAAGTTGTTTGAAAATGAAAACTTTGATAAAGCAGATATTTAGAGTGGGGATTTTTTAGGCCCATATAACAGACATATTTGAACTAGACTGAGATATGAATTTGAATTTGAATTTGAATCCACAGTCCCCAGAATGTAAAGTAGATAATATTTCCTTTTTATCCATATGCCTTCATCTAAGGGGTTTTAGATATATAATTAGTAGCTGATATAACTTCTTGTTTCCCCCTTTATCATAAATTTGATATTCTTTTTGTTTCCTCTGTTTTAATCATATTGCTGTGACTTCTCTTCTGTTTCATTCTGATTTTCTAACATCAGAGAGATGTTACTCTCTGGAAAATATTGTGGGTTAGAGTTGTTTAACCCAATACACATACCTTTCTGAGGAGATCTTGGTATAATATTCTATAGTGGAAATACTTCTATCTTTGAAAAACATTCAAAGGATTTGGCCAATATTATTGTTCTCATTCTAATACCCTTACTATTTATTTATTATTTATGAATCAGCAGCTTCTATTAGCTGCCCTCTTTGTATTTTATTGCAGAACAATCTTTGCAGAGTCAGTGGTTATTAAAATAAACATGAGGATTCAATGATGTAATTATTCCTACTCATTGCTCCCCCCTCATGTGAGGTTTTCCAAGATGGTTAAAGTTATAGAGTGTTGCTGGAGGGAAGTTTTGTTCACTGGAGTGGGTGCTTTCCTGGGACAGTTCTGCTGAATTTGCAAAAGCTCATGTAACATTCTTGGGCAACACCAGGCATTCTGAAAGCACTGCTTACGTCCATTAACATAAATACCTTGACTTGCATTCTGTTGTGATGGGGTCAAATCTTGTGTGTGTGTGTGTGTGTGTGTGTGTGTGTGTGTGTGTATTTCAAAAGAGTATAGAACAGAGGAGAGTGTGAATATACACCAACAAAAGAAAGGGGACCATTTACCAATATTATATATAATCTCCATTCACTCTTCTTGAGTTTAAATCCTTTGTTGCTGTTGTTTCATTCTTTAGTTTCAAAAAATGTAAGCTTCTAGGCCTTGCCCTGAACTTCTAACTTATATGAGCTAGTTGTCCCACTTGCAAAATGTGTTATCCCTTCAGCAAGTATGTCTCTCCTGCTCCAAATAAAGTGACCTTTGAAATTGTGTCAGATTTTGAGCTGGTTACTTAACCTGACTCAGCTTCATTTTCTTAGTTTATAAGTAAAGATTGTAATATCTGTAATGGTTAGGATGATGTTAGCTATTATAACAGTTAATTCCCAAATGTTCAGTGGCTTAACATGGTAGAAGCTTATTTCTCATCATAGTCTGATGTGGGAGTTCCTCACCAGGGGTATTTTCTCACAGTTTCATTCAAGGACCCAGAGTCCTTCCATCTATAGTTATTTCCTTCACTAGGTCCTAGGAGTCCCATTCACTGAGCTCACAATAAGGAGATACATGATGACAAAAGTACACAGCTTCTTACCCACTTGGCCAGGAGTGACCCATATTACTACTGTTCACAGTCCAAGAACTAGTCATGTGGCCACATCCAATCCCAAAGGTATGGGGTATACTAGAAAATGTAATCTCTAGCTGGACACAGTCTTCTCAGCAATGATGCTGTATGGTATGTAAAGAAAGGACAGATCTTTGATGCTCCTCACTCATTGCTGCTACATCTGTCTCATACATCTTATGTAGGATTAAATATACTCACAGTCTAGAAAAACTGACTTGGCAATGAACTCTCAAGAGAAAAGGTGTAGTGAGTGAGTATAGGTATATCAAGTTTTCTTGCCTTGACTAATGTGCTTTTCAAACACTCAGTTTCTACTTTATTTACATTATTGACATTTATCAAAATTCATAGGTATTTTAATAAAATTATAGACTGTAGTTCTTCCTGTTATTGTCTATATCCTGCTGAATAGCAAAGGCAATTTTGGAATTGCCTGTGTTTTAATTTACAACAAATATTTGAGTTTAGAATTCAATCTCTCTTAAGAACGGAATCAGAGATTAATTTTACTTTTGAATTAATATGATTTTAAGTAGATAATTTATTTAAATAGTAGAAAACATAAAAGTTACAAAAGAGCATATAGTAAAATTTCTGCTCTTTACTGTATTCTCTAGTTGTTCAGCTCCCTTCCTGGAGGAAAATAAATGTTCTATTAAACAAATGGGTTCTCTATTTCCTTCCGAGGACATGTGTATGTATGCATGGGATTTCTTAATTTTTAAAAGAAATTATAGTATTCTATACACACTATTCTGCTGTTAGGTTCTTTTTGCACACCTTATAATAATGTTTTTTCTCAGGGCTTACCAGTTGTCCATTCTTTTAAACACTCATGGTATTCCCTTGTTTGAATGTCTCATAATTTATTTAGCCAGTTCCCTATTGATTATTATATAGATGTTTACAATCTTCAGCCATTGCAAATTGTGAATTATACAATGAGTAACCTTACATTTACATAAATAATTCTGCAGATATGCAAGTACATTTATTCAATAAATTGCTAGGAATGTTGCAGGATCAAAAGATATTTGAGTTTGTAATTTTAGCAGATTATTGGAAGATTGTTCTCCATAGTGGTTATATGTTTATGACCCCACCAGCAAGGGGAGCACCCTGTACTTGAGCCCAAAGAGAGTGCTATCAACTTTTTGATCTTTGCTAATTTGATGGGTTAAAAAAAAATGCACCTCAGTTATGAAGGAGGTTGAGTTGAGTGTTCCTAGCAGAATTTAATGAACTTAGCTGTCTGTTCATTTACTTTGTCCCTATGAGGCGTTTTTAAATATTTTTCTTATTGATTGGTGAATGCTCATTATATACGATAAATCTGGCTGAATGTCTCTAATCTGAATTGCAAAGCCTCCCCACCACTAGCTTTGATTTGTCTGTTTGCTGTTAGGAGTTTTTTGTTGGTTTTCTTATTTGTTTAGGTCTAGGTCATATAGGCTTTTTGATATTGGTATAACTATATGTCTCATACATCTTATATCATGGTTTTTAGTTTTAACTGTAATATTTTAAAAGTCTTTTTTTATTCCAAAGCTATAAAAGAATTCTCCCATGTTCTAATTACTTTGTGGTTCTATTTTTTGTTTAAATCGTTGATCCATCTGGACCTTGTTTTGTCGTTAAATGCATGATATAGATCCAATTTCATTTGTTTTTTTCCAGATGGCCACCCAGTTGTCCCAACACCTTTTATTGAAAATTCATCTTTTCCCTACTAGTATGAAAAGCAAGCTTCATTTTACACTACATCACTCTCCAAATACACTTTTTCAGTAGATTGACGACTTCATTTCCTTAGCAGGGCTCTTGTTTCTACTTCTACCACCCATTTCCAATTTTTGTTTTTATTTTTTAATATTTATCTATCTATCTATCTATCTATCTATCTATCTATCTATCTATCTATAGGCTCCATTCCCAATGTGGGGTTTGAATTCATGATCCTGAGATCAAGAGTTGCATGTTGTACCAACTAAGCAAGCCAGGCGTCTCTCCTTTTCTTTATAAAATTTATACCATATGAGCCAGATAAGGCACAACTCTATGCAAGGGTGCAGATAGACAGAGGTCTGTATCCTTTAAAATTGACTTTATAGTGACTATCATCCTTTTGTATAAGCCACAGAATTCTTGTATTTCGTGAAGGTATACGGCTAATCCCTACTCAATGCTTTCCCTTCAGCTTAGGACAGTAGTTTTTTGTTTTTTGTTTTTTGTTTTTAGATTTTATTTATTTATTCATGATGGCCACACAGAGCAAGAGAGGCAGAGACACAGGCAGAGGGAGAAGCAGGCTCCTCGCAGGGAGCCCAATGTGGGACTTAATCCTGGGACTCCAGGATCATGCCCTGAGCCAAAGGGAGCCACCCAGGTGTCCCTAGAAGCTTTCAAAATATGCACATACTTAGAGTTAATTGATATGGGGGTCACACCTGTACATTAAAAACAAAAACAAAAAAACCCAGGTTATGGGAGCAGCAAGTGTTGAAAAGTACATGTATTGTCTATTTTAAAAAATGGCTCCCTTGATGTAATGATGCACTCTATTTTTATGGATTTTCTAATATAGTTCATTCTTTCTAACAATTCTTTGTTCTAGTTTTTCACTGTTTTCTTTAGAAGTTTTCACAAGACTATTGTTATAACTAACCAATAAGATATTTGAAAGCTTGTTCCTTTGACAGATGTTTAATGAGTACCTCTTATGAATCAGTTGATATGCTAAGTGTAGGGTGTGGAATGGGAAACAAAACTATTGCTTTGAAAAACAAAGTGTTGGTGTTTAAACAAAATCATCTTTAAACTAGGAAACTACCACATTATAAGGCACTTATTTATGTCATGAGATTGTATTATATGTAGTGCTATAGAGTACATTCCTTTCAGAATAGTTTGGGAAGCCTATATTAATTTTGTCCCTCAGCTCTAGAGTTTACTATAAGTTGATATTATATGACAGTTTATTTAATGGAATATCCAGATTTAAAAACATTCCCAAATTTTCTTTTTTTTTTTTTTTTTAAGATTTTGATTTTTAAGTAATCTCTACATCCAGTATTGCAGCAAGAGTCACATGCTTTATGGACTGAGCCAGTCAGGCACCCCTCAAGTTTGCTTTCTAATAGGTGCTTCTTAGAATAATCACACAGATTATTTCACATACATATAAATAAAATTGAAATCATAGATATGTGACTAGAAGTCACATATTTCACATACATATGAATAAAATTGAAATCATAGATATGTGACTAGAAGTTAACACATATGAATTGTTGCTTTTATTGAATAACATTGGGTATTGCAATACTAAGCTAAATTGTTTTTAGGGCAATATTGTTACAGTGGCAGTTGGTAATAATCACCTGGTGTTAACAATATAGAAGTATCCTTTAGTGCAAATTAGTGTACATTTTCCCTAAATACAATAAAGGAAGGAAAAATCCTTAATGACTTACAAATGGTTGAAAATTAGCTGTAGTTATTTCTATTTAAAAATATATTTAGATCTTCTTCTTGTTAAATAGTGTGGGAATCCAGAAATTCAGTAAAAACAAGCAATCCAGAAAACATTTTCCCATTAACTTTCCACTTCTAGGCTGCATCAGTGATAGACATTTAAACTTTTCCTAATATTTTCCCATAGTTGTTCACTATTTGCTTTTGAGTGTGAAAAATGAGTGCCCTGACATCAGGGAGCAAGTCCTTTTTTTATGCTCTTCTCATATTCTGTAATTTTACTTCTGTTGGCTTGAGACAGTTATTCAGTATGAGTCACCCACTGCAGATGTCATTATTGAAAAAATGAATGCTTCTTAGGGGTTTCTACTTTTTTTGGAAGCAGGGTAAGCCCTGCTTCACTTATAGATTCTAAAGCCTTGCAATTAAAATACTCCTGTGCAAGCAATAACCCTTAGCCCCAAACATCCATCCTACTTCTAAAATATTCTTGAAATGACATGATATAAAATGGTCATACATGCTAAAGTTAGTGTATTGCTTCAGTTGTGTAAAAAAGAGTGGAGGGGACTGGTTTATCAAGTTGCACAGCATATTAAAATTTAAAAATGGCTTACGCCTGTCTTGCAAACAAAGAACTAGGGCATCCTACCTCATCTCACAAAGATATGAGTTGACACAGCAATATTTGCCATATGGAGATAGAAGGACAAATGTTCTCCGCCCTTCCCAGATCATTCTCCCACCAGGTCACCTCACTTGCTTGTAGTTCACATGGGCATCTTGTCCCACCACAGACACCAAGAAATTCATTGATCGTTATCTTCATGAATCAGTCAGATCCCCTAGAATCTTGTTCACATGTTTTTTAAAACTATTTTTAAAAAAGGTTTACTTATTTGAGTTACAGGATGCGCACATGTGAACACACATGTGCATGAGGGAGGGGCAGAGGGAAAGAATCTTCAAGCAGACTCCCCACTGAGTGTGGAGCCCATCGTGGGGCTCGATCTCACAACCCATGAGACCAAGAGTCTGATACTTAACTGACTGAACCACCCAGGCACCCTTTCATGTGCTTTCTTGATCCTAAAACTTCTATTTTTCTTAAACTTGTTGACTCTAAGATACCTGCCAGACTTGTCATTCTTACTGAATATCATGTGTGTTGTAATTCGCAGATTCATTCATTCATTCATTCTTGGGCCCCCACACACAAAGCTTTTGTGTCATAATACACATATTTAAACTACATATCAGAGTGTCTTCACTTGCCACTTCTTTTGATGTAGCATTGCTATACATCCAGTAACAATGTTACATTGCAAGCAAGAGAAAGCAGTAAACAGAACTAAGGGAAGGAAGGATCTGGCTGTCAGTGTAAATGTAAATAGCAGCTGTTCCATTCAAACTGTTTTAAAAACTACCGCCCGGTGAGAGCTTTGCATATAATGGGCCAGAATCAGGTTTTAGCATAAAATTTAAGAGACATGCTGCCACCCTCCTGTTTGCACTGCTTCACTTGTCCCACTCCTGCATAAGCAGTGGAGGATAAATATATATATTAGTCTATGAAAATGTTATCCAAATATCCCTTTCTGTGACAATATTGCAATATGCAGATATATCAATATACACAACTCCACATGCTGTACAAAGATGACACTGTGGATGGATTATTGTGTTAGTGGCAAGATACTTGTAAGTCCTAAGATCACATGAGCTTATCCTCTATCACATGCTGTGGCCACTGTTTCCGACTTTATATCTCAAGTTTGAAATGTCTTGAATTATCTCCCTTCTGTCATTTTTCTAGCAAAAGTGATCATATAGATGGCATTACAATGTCTTAAAATCTTTGTGCCATTTTTCTGCCAAATATGCATGGATTTTCTTTCCTAATAAGTTAGGGGGATAAACTGCTGGTAATAAGCACTTTAAAAATATTTCTTCTACATTGCAGCTTTATCTAAAACTGTGGCCCTTCAATAACTATCAATACCCAAACTAATATAGAGACCCTCTCCATGTAGTTATGTCAAGTTCCTATTTAGAAGGGATGACAAACAATCTGTTTCCTACCACGTGAATATGAAAGTCTTAACTAAAAACCTGCCACTGCTTTGAAACGGGGGTGAGGGAGGTGGAAATCATGATTGGTAATTCACAAAACATTATCTAATTCCCCATGATGACCACCTTCTTCCCCTTTGAACTTTTGGAAAACATTTTATCTGTAACACTCATTTGATACTTATAGTACAATAGCTTTTGTTATATATAATATCAACATAATGTCAGTAAACATGAACTGATGGTAGTGTTCATATAGGAGGCAATATAAATTATAAAATGCTACTGAGGTGTTTTTCCTATCATTATGGGTATGATCATCATTGTCCTGGAAACACAGAGGGCCCTTTTATATCCTTCATCACTCCTACATAGCACGGCACCTTGAACAAAGGAGGTGCTCAGTATATGTGCGGTGAAAGCTTGCTTTTTTTTTTTTTTTAAGTTTTGATACTCAGGTGAAATTTGGGTTGAGCTTTAAAATCACTGTTGTTTTCGAGTTTGAAATACATTGCGAAACCTTACTTTGCCGATAGGCCATTTTTACCTTTTTTCTTACAAATTTACTCAGGTTTAAGATTTTTGTGAAAGACCAAAAGTTATTTATGATATTATTATCCTTAAAAAGCATTCTGTTTTTAATAATGTACATAAGAAGCATTGTGCAGTGTGCTGAAAGGTACTGAAGCCTGCCAGAAAGCCAGACAATGCTGGTACTATAATCACACAATATAGTGTCCTTGGCAATATAATGGTACAAAATTGATAAAATATATTTATCTCCCCTTTCCAAAGTGTTCCAGGTTCTTTGAAAAGTTACTTGGACCCTTTGTCAGTATTTTGATAGATCTCATGGGAAAGATATCTGAATATTTCAGATGCACTAAGATTGAACAACAACAGAATGGCAAGCTGTGGAGCTTTCTCCCTAAGACATTAATGTGTAGGATCTGAGAAGCCAAACTGGTATAATGGTCAGAGACTCTAGGGAAGTCAAAACTCCTAGAACCTTCCTGTTTTCCCCATCAGCCTTTCACAAACCTCTGCTTGCTAAGTAGCTTCCCTGTTTCTGTTTCTCCTCTTCCTACGCCATACCCCACCCCAAAAGT
The DNA here is from genome assembly GCF_003254725.2 of Canis lupus dingo. Lineage (NCBI taxonomy): Eukaryota > Metazoa > Chordata > Mammalia > Carnivora > Canidae > Canis > Canis lupus. The sequence goes on from NC_064254.1 coordinate 18,628,472, forward strand.
CCTTTCCCTGGGATTATTTAGAATAAATAGGAAAAATAATCCATCTGACCACAAGGAGGAATGAGGCTGGAGGAAAACATAAAGTGTTACTCTTACTGAGTTTAGACATTTGTGAAAAACTGACTTTTATTGTCTGCCAACAGGGGAAGCTTTACACTTGGCTCGGGATTTTGGCTACACTTGTGAAACAGAGTTTCCAGCCAAAGCTGTAGGAGAACATCTTGCCAGACAACATATGGAACAGAAAGAACAGACAGCAAGAAAAAAGATGATCCTAGCGACCAAGTAAGCAGAATGGGAAGTCTCTATATGCCTTCTCTCAGTTTTTCCTTTTTTTTTTTTTTTGAGTGAGGGAAACAGTCTAGAAGGTACCAGTTCTATAAAGCAGGGGTTCTCACACTTCAGCAGTTAGATGTATTACACATGGACATCCCACCACCCCCAGCCTTGCACCCATAGCAAGATTTACAAACTGCCTTTATTTAGTGATGGGTCCATCTTTGACACTGATAATGGTTTTTGGAAAACGCTCCAGAATATGCAGGAATTCTTAAGAGAACAGTATGTTTAGGAAATGTAGATTCCAGGCAAATGTGTCATTAGCTGCTATATGATTTGGTCTAAACCACTCAGTGCACCTTAATACATGAAGGTGAAGATCTCAAATGAATACACTATGAATATTTGGAGAATATGACAAAGAGGACCCAGATGTGTGAGGCATAACATGGAGATCTCTGTGCCCAAGAATTGCCATCAGTGCCCCCATTTTTTCTGATGTACAATTAAACAAATGATCCCTATCCTGCTCCACCTGCAGTGGTGATACTGTTGAAAAGAAAAGGTATCATATATGAAAAAGCTTCTGAAAAGTGTAAACAGTCCAAAGTCCAACAAAAATGTGAATTAAAATAATGACAGAGATGACATAGTAATGGGGAAGCTTGGGTAAGTTGAGTTCATGTTTCCTCAAACTTGGAAGTTCTTTGATAGGGAATGGAAGAACTACTATTTATTGTGTGAAAACCCAACAAAACAGTAAATATGGCTGTAAGTCATGGTCAAAGTTTTAGAGAAAAATCTTTCAGGCTGTAACTAATTCATACTCTCTTCTCTTTATTAAAAAAAGCTATGCTACATAATGGACTATTAATAATCTTACCTAATTTCTGAACTGTATGTTCAGATTTTAGAACTCATAGTCCCAGGTGGGTTAACTTATCATTTCTAAATTAGTTTCTTATTTGGAGAAAACTTTTAGACAGAATAACAGAATAAAGTAGATAGTGTTAAAGTCATTGTTTCTTAGAAACTGATAGAAAATGACTTCACATGTTGGCTAAAATTTAAATGGGCTCAATGCATAAAAAAATGCAGTATTTCTTCTACCAACTTTTAATGTCACATAGGTTTTTTTTTGTTTGCTTGATTTTACAAGTTTAAGAGTTTAAATGGAATACCTGCCACCCAAGAGGCTTGCCCAAGGTATTAAATCCTTTATTTGGGATCTGTGCTACTTGTGGCTGGCACTGTTTGGGTTTAGGACATATTTGTGTATTTCTCTTCTGAGAGTGAGAGTAACTTAGATGATTCATCTTGCCCAAAAGAGAAGGAAAACAAAAGGTGGTGGCAAAAAGAGACAAAGAGTAAAACAAGGAAATAAAGGGAGAAGGAACAGAAGACAAAGAAAAATGAAGACAGCTAGAGAAAAAAATTAGAAGGCAGGTATAAAATGTGGACTTAAGATTTTGAGATAGGTCTTATTCTGTGCAAGTTCCTGCAAACGTGCTAGCAGAAAGAGCTGAAACTGGATGTTTTGTGTGGCTTATCTCCTGGGGGAATCTTAACTTCTGTTTTGCTTCAACTCATGCCCTCTTCCAAGGGAAGACCCAGAGAGGTTTTCATTAGTAATATTTCAGTTTCTCCAGGAAGAACCGAAAGTACAGATAGCCAGTCTGAATCCTTAATATAATCTTGGAAGAAGTAAAAAGACATATTATACAGATCCAGAGAAATGCTAGAAGTTAGGTAGTATCCTCCAGCTGTTCCCAAAACATAGTTTCCTTCTAGCTGGCAGGAGTATATAGATTTTGCCAATATGTGTACCCACATGACACCTGAATGACACTGTTATCCCCAGATACAAATTATCCGAGAGAAAACACCTTTATATTTTCTATCTCAAAATTAGTTGTTCGTAGTTTCATTGTGCATATTCTAAAACTTTCACTCCCTAACCCAGAGAAATCCTTCTTCTTATCATCCTTTCCTGAGAAGGGTTCCATAGCTGCTTACCTCTACCCCACAGCAATGCCACCACTAACATTCGAACCTTCGGAACACAAATACCCATTTTCTTGAGAGTTCCCATAACTCTGTTTAAATGTCTGTGCATTCAAACTGATGTGGAAATTTTGTTTTCATAGAAGTCCAATGTTAGCAGAACTTGAGGGGATTAAGAGAAGTACTTCCATATTTGTCAAAGTTATGCTGAGATGTCTATTTTAGAGTAGTGGATTCAACTCAGGAGTAGTATTTTCCTTCTACCTAGGATCCAAATAATGTCTATTTTTAGATGATATTTGGGACTTCGGTTTCATAAAATATTACAAGAACATGTACTTTTCTTTGATCCCTCTGCCCATAGCTGGACATTTGCAAACTATTAAATAATCAAGAATTGAGTTCACTGATTCCAATTACCTTATTTTGTAGAAGGGTAAAGAGGTCAAAGCATCTAGAAATTAGAAGACAGCCTGTATAATTTTTTTTATCTTTTTGGTTGCTTATATCCATCCCATCTTCTTATTAAACAATGTGAGACAAGAATGAAAGACTATGTAGTCATAATAAGTATATACAAGACAAGTAGTCATCAATATAACTGGGGATGTGTAGGAATAGCATGCCTTTCCCGCAACATATGAACGGATCTAACATGTGTTCTGAACAGTTTCTAATTTTCTAATAGCAAAACATCAGATATTTTTAATTAAAATGCTCAACGTTGAAATTAGCTTACATGGATACACATTACATTTCTAGTTAGTTCACCTTTGTTCACAAGACTGTGACAATTGCATCAAAAATACATATGAAATTCATAACCTTTGGATGAGAGAGTCAATAACTGACTTCCATTGTTGGATTGATTTACATGTTTCTTTTTTACCTCTATGAATAACAGATTCAATTGTATTTAGTTATGTTGCCAATTATATAATTAAACGAAAGGCCCATTGACTAAGGGTCTAGCCTCCTAATTCTTCCTACTTTCTTGTGTTTTGTTGATTAACCAAATATCTTGGTGTAATTAAACAATTACATGGGAGGGACAGAAACTGAATTAGACCATTTTTGAATTCTGAAAATGTACTAGACAAAACATTTGATTCATGGAAAACACATTTAAACTTCTTCATTGAATTTAGAACTAAATATGCTTAATATTTGATCTGTATTAGGGTAAAGCAGAATTGTAAACAAGTTTTAATTGTTATCATGACAATAATTGTCAAAAGGAGAAACACAAAACCTGAAATTCAGACATCAGCTTAAAAATTATGTCCTTAAGGACAATGACGTAAGTGATAAAGTTAGAATTTATGATTCACTGAAGATCATCTTGTGTTACATAATTCATAATGTGACATTTTGTTTTGAGAAATGAGTATTTCTTATTGTGGCTTTATAAATAAAATTTTAAATAAGGATGAAACTAGTCATAAAAATAATAACTCCGTAACTGTCATAATGAGATGATGATCATAATCGCCTAAGGGGAGTCTACAAAATTGTCATCTGTTTTTAAGTCGAGAAGCTGTCCTAAGTCAGTGAGTTAAGAGCAGCAGAATCAAATAGCAGAGGTTAAGAATTCTGGAACTTTTCCTGGTACAGCTTCCTGTGTGGTGTAGCTAAATTGCTTAGCATGAGTTAAATATTTCCACACTTTGCCTTTTCCTCATTTCTTCATCAGCTTTAAGTTTATTATAACCTGCTGTAATGTTTATGCAGTAAGGAAGTTTATTTACCAGCTTATAAATTAATTTATTCAATTATCCAAATCACTCCTCTGTCATACTACGAGAAGTAAGCAATGTTTGAACCTTTATTTGAATTTTTAAATATATTTTAATCTGATATATTAAAAGATTCATCTTTAAATAGCTCCGATATTTTTTCTGTAATAATAGATTATATTGATGGTCTACCACATAGTAATTTATGTCACCAGTCTAAAAAATGATTAGCATGAGTCTGGATTTAAAATTTATTTAGAAATTTCCCAAAAAAGTAAAGATAACAGTATATCTAACTCTATTAAAAACATAAAGAATAACAGATAATGATGTCCTACCAAATGACATCATTAGATGCCACCAACTGGCATCAAATAATTAGTTCAAATTTCTATTCATCTATTGAAACATAGTCAATACACCTGAAAGTCAGTCAACTAAGCCTAACTCAGAACAGAAAAAGTGACAAATTAAGATCAAATTTTCTCAATGAAAATATACACATGTAATTGTTTAAAAGCATGCATTTAGATGCTATATCTCAGAGACTCAACTAAAACATTAGCTAGAATATATAGAGAATCCTGTTTGATTTAGAGCAGGTAAGGGCTATCTCTTGCGGAGGTTTTTTTTGGGGGGGGGTTAGTTTTTTCTCTCTTAATGACCCACTTTTACTCCCAATTGTGTTCACAATGAAAAAGACAAATTCTATGAAATCACACAATATGAAAGTAACACTGGCGATAAACCTGAGGATTATTGCTAAAAAAAAAAAAATCACAAATGATCTTCAGAAGAAATTTTAGGCACCTAATAGTAAAACTCCACTGACTTTAACTCAGTGATAAATTATTTGTGCTTCAAGATATTTTGTCACTTTTTGGTAATTATTTGTTTGTTTGTTTTTTTATTTTTTTTATTTTTTATTTTTGATAATTATTTGTTAATCACACAAATGCTTTGGAGAGTACTTAGTGGCTGGGTTCATGAAGTGACATTCACTTGGAATAATTTGACTCTTTTGTACTTGTCTTTGGCTACATTGATAATTACAGGCGGGGCTAATGATTAGATTTTTATGACTACTATCTATTGTAAATCCAGGCCAAAAAAAACCTAATCACTATCACATTATCCCTTGAATATGGAGCAACCTCATGGTAGATGATGTATTCTTTTGAGCAATTCCTTACCTGTCTTTTACTTCATTCTTTAATTACTGTATTAATCTAGTGTTTCATTGTTGTTTTCAAACAAAAATTATTTTCTTCATAGGCTTTGCTTCTTTAGAATTATATCATTTAGACTATATATCACAAAGGCTTTACTGCTTTTCAAACTATACAGTAATGTGGTAATTAAAACTGACCAGAAATCACAATGATTTAATATAAGAAAACCAGCTGAAAAATACTCTTTAGAGTACCTTCTGCAAGTAACCATATTATATGGGACATAACAATCACATTTTGTGAGGCTAAGGGGCTGAACTGTGATAAATGATTGTGTACTTTTTAAAAAAGCTTTTATTTATTTATCATGAGAAACACAGAGAGAGAGAGAGAGAGAGGCAGAGACACAGGCAGAGGGAGAAGCAGGCCCCATGCAGGGAGCCTGATTGGGACTCAATTCCGGGACTCCAGGATCATGCCCTGGGCTGAAGGCGGTGCTGATTATGTACTTTAAATATTAAAATTCAGTTCACAAGAGTCTAAATTATAATGAAATGCTGGTAAGCAGGATTTTCCAAAGTCTACTTGAGTCATGGCTCTGAAAGAAGTCTGTAACTTGATTTAAACTTTTTATAAATGTGATATCCCCTCCAAAAATCATATTTTAATTTTTTAAAAAGCAATGATTAAGTGTGATCCTTTCATATAGATCTTTTCTTATGCTGAGGTTAATTTATGAATATTCACCTTAAAAATGATCATTGGTTTTGTCAGTGCTCATGGGATGTTAATCACTTCAAAAGTATTACAGCCATCCTATAGTGCTTGGGAGCAAAGATGCCATTGTGAACTTCATCTGTATTTTGTAGATGGAACTTTGGAGGTTGCCTTATGAAAGTTTATCTAGTCCTCTTATTTTATTTATCTACCCATCTATTCCTCTTTTAAATGACAAAACAAACCTTTGGTAAATATCATGGGATGAAATTAAAGCCCTGTGTTAAGAGTTCAACTTCAATGATGAATCTTTCATTTTAGACAAATTTGTAAAGAATTCCAAGACCTGTTGAGCCAAGATAGATCACCACTGGGATCTTCCAGACCCACTCCAATTCTAGACCTTGACATCCAGAGACACTTAACACATTTCAGGTAAGACTGGTTTTCCAATTCCCTCAGACTCTCTTTTAAATTCTTAAACCATCTTTATCAACCCAGACATTTTTGTATTCCTATTGCAGTTACGTTTAGCGATATCGCTTCTATATTCAGATAGTGACTGACTAAATCTTTTGAAACTGCAAACACCTAAGATCAAATTATAAAAATAATGCAGGGAGCATTTTAGATCAGAAAATTTGGTATCTTTGTGCAATTTTCAGGAAATTGTGACTTTGATAGTGAACACTATTATTTCAAGTAATGGCACTTTTGAATCAGGATTCTGAAATCATTTAAATACTTCTTTATCTTGGTGAGGCACATTGTTGAATGAACCGATGACATGACACAAATTAATGGGATATTACACACTGATTTTACAGGGGTATGTTAATAATTTCTGCCCAACTGGAAACTGAAAATGGTTCTTAAATTAGACCACACAAGTATATTTTAAAGCTCCTAGAATGTGTTAGTGAAAGCATACTTAAAATTTTATTTTCTGAGAAGCTTTGAAAAGTAATAGAATTTTTTTCTAGTTAATTTATGCCCTAGATGTAACATTGAAAGGAACAAGATAATTACTCAAGTAATTTCCAGTTTTAAAGCTCTAAAATTCTAATGCCTTATATGATATTTCTCATCAGTGTAAAAAATATTTTATCCTCTTTTAATTATCATCATTTAGTTTAAAAAGCACTGTTAAGCAGGGGTCCCTGAGTGGCTCAGGTCTTGATCTCATCAGGGTTTTGAGTTCAAGCCCTGCATTGTGGTCCACACTGGCTATAGAGCCTACTTAAATTTAAACAAAGCAAACAAACATAAACAATGCTAAACAAAGACTATTGCACATTACATTTTTTAATGTTTTTAGTACCTCTCACTGATTACAATGCTGTTGAGGAGGATACTCCATTATATAAAATAATGGATATTTAAATGAGTTGGAATTTTATCTGCAACATCAGAGACTTTTAAATAGAGTATTTTATTTTGCATATGCCACAAGGCTCTTCAAGATGTAATAGATCCATCTTAGAAGACTAAACTTGAGGTTTAACTTCTAAAAATGTACCAGATGTACCAAAAATATATCTCACAGAACTTTTCTCCTCCCACTCAATTGGGTTAGTGAAAGTGAATGGAATAAAACTGGTAGAAATTACAATGCCCAGAAGTTAAGAGGAAAAGGCTTTGGAGCCAGTAAAACCATCTTCAAATCCAGACCCTCATACATGTGAGCTGAGTTGTCTTGGGGTAACATGCATTCTTTCCAACCTTTGATTTCCCTAGCTTTAAAAGGAATAAGAACTCTTCCATTATATGGTGGTAGTGAGCTAAAATGAGATAATGAGTATAAGTGTGCCAGGCTGGCTCAGTCAGTAGAGCATATGAACCCCCCCCCTTTTTTTTTTAATTTATTCATGAGAAATAGAAAGAGAGAGAGGCAGAGACACAGACAGAGGGAGAAGCAGGCTCCCTGCAGGAAGCCTGATGCAGGACTCAATCCCAGGACTCCAGGATCATGCCCCTAGCCGAAGGCAGACACTCAACCACTGAGCCACCCAGGCGTCCCAAGAGCATGTGACTCTTGATCTTGGGGTCTTGAGTTCAAGCCCCACATTGGGCATAGAGATTACATTAAATAAGGGCAGCCAGGGTGGCTCAGTGGTTTAGCGCCTGCCTTCGGCCCACGGTGTGATCCTGGAGACCCGGGATCGAGTGCCACATCAAGCTCCCTGCAATGGAGCCTGCTTCTCCCTCTGCCTGTGTCTCTGCCTCTCTTTCTCTGTTCTTCTCATGAATAAATAAATAAAATCTTTAAAAAAAAGAGAGATTACGTTAAGTAAGTAAATAAATGAAAAATAAAATGAGATAATGAATATAAAGTAAGGCTTCAGTGAATGATTGTTAACCCCACCACCAATTCATGTTTAGAAGGTATGGTTTGCTCCACTGTCATATCTGTACAAATATTTTTTGTATTTTTGTATACACACTAAAAATATAATTTTTATAGATGTCTTAATTCAGGACTTAATAATTTGTATATAAATTCAAATCTTGATTTAAGGAAGTTTGTTAAGTTACAAATATACTCTAAGGAAGAATTTACCATAAAACATAGAGAATTCAGGTTTTATATCATAGCTACCAGGTTATTTCCATTTACAGGTGCCACAGCCTTCATCAGTGAGCTTTCCCTTTTTTCAGGATCAAAACAAAATACAGCATCAATGTGTAAACTGAATATTAGTGACAGTATGAAATAAATAGGCAAACTGTTTGTTTGCTCAGCATAGGCACAATCTGTTAATTTGTTGATGCTTTAGTTAGTTGCCAAATTAATGCCACAGAACTCCTCAGAGAAAACTTTCACTTCTAAACTTGAGCTGAATGTTTCCTTCCTGGGCTTTATTTGCTCTTATTTACCTCCCCACCATGCAGAATATGGTAGGTAATAAGCTAGTTTGGTATTGCCCAGAGAAGAGCTAAATATATTGAAAATTACTCCCCCCATCCTCAATGAAAAAAAGTGATCATATTTTAGGTGTAAAACTCTCAAGATTATGTATGGCTGCAGGTCCTCAATCACAACAATTTGAAATACACAACTATACCTTAAAACAATTTAACACTACATGGTATATCTATGTTTAAAAGTATCACCTATATGATTTTGGTATCATTATTTATATAGTAATATATGTGCATAAATGTAATATATTATTGTTATAAATGTTATGTATTAAGTACTTTGACATCAGAAAGTTATGATTTCCTATTTGTTATGCCTTTTTAATATTTTCCAGATTTTTTACTTTGCTTTAACTATATTCCAGATTACTTATTTTGATGAGTTGTTCTAATTTCATAATAGAAGATAGTAGGATATTAGAAATCACTTAACTTAGGGCAGCCCAGGTGGCTCAGTGGTTTAGCGCCGCCTTCAGTCCAGGGCGTGATCCTGGAGACCCAGGATCGAGTCCCACATTGGGCTCCCTGAATGGAGCCTGCTTCTCTCTCTGCCTCTGTGCTTCTGTGTGTGTGTGTGTGTGTGTGTGTGTGTGTGTGTGTCTCATGAATAAATAAATAAAAATGTTTTAAAAAAAAGAAATCACTTAACTTAAATTCACTTTATAGCAAACTTCCTATTGTGATCTCCTATTATTGTGATAAAAAGCACTTAAATGTAAAATTTACCATCTTAACCATTTTTTTTCTTAACCATTTTAAATGTACAGTTTAGCAGCATTAAGTAAATCTCCCAGACATTTTCATTTTGCAAATCTGAAACTCTATAATCTTTAAACAACTCCCCTTTTTCCCCTTCTCCCCCTCCCCCTAACCCATGGCAGCTACTATTCTACTTTCTGTCTTTATGATTTTGACTACTCGAGATGCCTCAAAGAAGTGGAATCATACAGCATGTCTTTTTTGTGACTAGCTTGTTTCACTTAGTATAATGTTCTCAAAGTTCATCTGTATTGTAGCATATGTCATAATTTCCTTCCTTTTAAAAACTGAATAATATTTCATTGTATATATATGCCACATTTGCTTATCTATTCATTCATTAATGGATATTTGGGTTACCTCTACCTCTTGGCTGTTGTGAATAGTACTGCTATGAAAATGGGTATGCAAATATCTCTTTGAGATCTTGCTTTCAATTCTCTTGGATATATACCCAGAAGTAGAATTACTATATTATAGAGTGATTCTTTTTAATTTTTTGAGAAATTGTCATAGACTTATAACATATGAAAGAGATTTTTATAATAGAGGATTAAGCAGAGTAGAGGTAATTTCCTGGGGTAACTAGGAAATGCTTTCATCTTTCTATCTTACAGTACTTGGCACATGGTATATAACCAATAAATATGTTAATTGTTTTTCATAGCGGCTGCACCATTTACATTCCCACCAACAACAGTACACAGGGTTTTAATTCCCTCACATCTATGCTAACACTTTTTACTGCTTCTGTTTTTGTCTTTGATAGCAGCTATTCTAATGGGTATGAGGTGATATCTCATTGTGGTTTTGATTTGTATTTCCCTAGTGATGAATGATGTGAAGCATATTTGCATAAACCTGTTGACTGCTTCTATGTAATTTTTGGAGAAAGTCTATTCAAGTCCTTTACCCATTTTTAATCTGGTTATTTACTTTTTTGTGGTTGAGTTTTATTTTTATTTTGTTCAACTTGCCTTTTTTTTAACTTTTTGTTGTTGTTGTTCAGAAATTTTGATGTTGTTCAACTTGCCTTTTTTTTTTTTTTTTAACTTTTGTTCCTATGCTTTTGGTGTCATATGCACGAAATCCTTGCCAAATCCAAAGCCATGAAGCTTTCCTCCTGTTTTCTTCTAAGAGTTTATAGTTGTAGGTTTTATGTTTAGGTCCTTGATGCATTTTGTATTGATTTTTTGTACAGAAGATAAGGTAGTTTCCAACTTCATTTTTCTGCATGTCTTAAACTATATCCTTTTAAACAAAAGATACATGGTTGACATTTCCAATTAAAACCCAAATTGAAGTCTCCTGATGTAGACCGAGTTTAAATGTATGTCTTTTTTTTTCTTTTACTGTGTATTTATTAAAAGAAGCCTCAATAGAATAGTTTAATAGGACAGTAAAGGTCAGCTTCCTGCCTGACCTTGAAAAAGACTTTATACTTTTTAAGTGTTGCCCTTAAACCTGGTTTCACAGCAAAATCTCTCTTGGAGCTTTTTTAAAAATCTCCAGGACAGGAGTACACTGTAAAAGATTTAATTTAATAGGTCAAGTCTAGCATTGGACTTGGGCATCTGTGTTATTTGCAGAACTCTTAAGTTGATCCTGATAGTTAGACAGCCTTAAGAACCACAGCCATAGTATGTTCCTAGACTATTAGCTTTTTTTTTAACTTTGGAAGAAAAACAATTCTAATTCATTTTTAAGGTGACACTGAGAATTATATAAAGTTCTGTCTTGTATACTAATGTGTTAAAAGGATTCTACATTTATTATTCAGCTAATAATCTGGGTAAAAACATGTCAGCATGGAATGTGCCTCTTTCATAATTTCCTGACAGCAGTACCTTTAATTTTGATAGAAGCATAAGCTCAAGAGAAAAATGAGTTAGAAAGGAAGCATAACACATTTGACTTTGAAAACAGTACATTGGCAGAGTCTGATTTTCTACTGTTTTTGCTGAGTTCTGGCTGGGAGAGAGGTAAGGAGACAATGTGATTGAATAGACATAGAGAATGCTCTAATTAGTAACATCAACTTTTGCTATTATTTTACTTGGTCACAATATCCCTCCCAATGCAGACTACTTGAATTACACCTTACTGGGTGTGTGATTTGGTACTTTGAGGACTATGGGTTACTTTCAGCCCATTGAATATGCCCAGGTAAAGCTAGGGAATGATATGACCTCATAAAGCACAGATAATTACTTTCAGTTTTCTGTGGTAGTTGACATAGCAGTGTGCTCCGGGAAACTATAGCAGTGACCCTTCTCACAATCCATAACCTGGAAAGCTGCTTGTATCCATCAAAATGACAGGAGTCAGGTTTATTCATTATTTATAATTTACTGGGATCCCTGGGTGGCGCAGCGGTTTGGCGCCTGCCTTTGGCCCGGGGCGCGATCCTGGAGACCCGGGATCGAATCCCACGTCGGGCTCCCGGTGCATGGAGCCTGCTTCTCCCTCTGCCTGTGTCTCTGCCTCTCTCTCTCTCTCTCTGTGACTATCATAAACAAAAAAAAAAAAAAAATTTATAATTTACTGAGTACCATCAAAAGTGTAGAGGACACAGCAGACACTACAACACCTACTGGAAGGGTACAGAATTGATTGAAATCTGCAGAAGACCCGCAGATACAATTCCCAGGAACAATGGTGGCAATTAGACCAAGGTGGCATGGGGCCTCGCAGACAGGATAGCCTCAGCTCACACAGAAACCCAGGTGCCTAATTTTCTGCAATATTAGGAATTCCCCTCTTTGCAATCTCAGGAAATCTTAGCAACTTTTCCCTTCTTGTTCTCTTACATTCCCATAATCACCTTGAATCTGAAATAAAGCAAAAGTATGTCTGACAACATAAATAAGAGAAGGGAGTTAGACTATCTTTAATGCTCAGGGGCAGGAAAACACCCTATCAGAAAAATGAGGAAGTTTTCTTTCTCAGCCTCCACCTTAGGATCCTGAAATGTTCTTGTTTTTTTGTTGTTTTTTCTTTTTCTTTTTTTTTATTTATGATAGTCACACACAGAGAGAGAGAGGCAGAGACATAGGCAGAGGGAGAAGCAGGCTCCATACACTGGGAGCCCGACGTGGGATTCGATCCCGGGTCTCCAGGATCGCGCCCTGGGCCAAAGGCAGGCACCAAACCGCTGCGCCACCCAGGGATCCCAGTTCTTGTTTCTTGCATTTTAATGTGGTAATGTCAGTGGTGCAAAGATTGGGAATAAAAAATTGTCCCATACTTTAGGAACTTGCAATGTGGAGGAAAATTATTTACAAAAACTTAAGAAAGGGGATCCCTGGGTGGCTCAGTGGTTTGGCGCCTGCCTTTGGCCCAGGGCGCGATCCTGGAGTCCTGGGATCGAGTCCCGCGTCGGGCTCCTGGCACGGAGCCTGCTTCTCCCTCTGCCTCTCTCTTTCTCTCTCTCTCTCTGTCTATCGTGAATAAATAAATAAAATCTTTAAAAAAAAAAACTTAAGAAAATATGAGAGTTTGTAATAAAGGATTAAGCACAATGCAGGTAATTACCTAGGATAATTAGGAAAGGCGTTTATCTATTTATCCATAGTACCTAGCACATAGTATGTACCCAATAAATATATTAATGAATGGATTATGTTAATATCTCTGTGAGGTCTGGGATGTATTCTCCACTGGGTTTTTCCCAAGGCCATGATGTTTTAATTGAACCATGGGCTAGGGAAGTGAAATGATTGATATACTTAATTCTGTTTCAGTCAAAAAGTGAATTGACATCAACCTTTTTAGAAATAGACCCTCTTACTCCCCCCATAATTCCTGGAAATAAGAAATGTATAGGCACTTCTCAGATATCTGTACATTTGCTGGTGATTACATCTTCTTCATTGATTCTCAATGTTGGAAAGCCCCTTACATTTCCTACTTTCCTTCAACATTTGGATCTTCTTTTCCAGCATCCTTGTCAGGTTGTCACCCATTCCAGGCTTAAAATTCTTCAATAATAGACTGCTCTTTTATTGCCTAGACATCTCTTCTATCTCCAACAACGCTATTTGAAATGCCTTCCTTCCACTGAGGCAACATCTATCTCCCTAATGTCCCACTCTTTGGGGGCCTTCCACAGTCAGTTTAATTCTGTTTCCCTCCCAATTTCTAAAGACAGTTCTGGTGTCTGAGTTTTCTCTTGCTGGGCGAGTCATCCCCCTTTTCTTTAGTGTTCCACATATGACATGAATTCCAGTCAACTCAACTACTACCTTCGGAGTGCTGTATGCTCAGCAACACACTCAGGAGCGCATGTGTGTCTCTACTTGAATGTGACATGTTTGGTTTTCTCCAAGGAGCCTAACGTGTGTGTAGGTTTTGTTTTTTGTTTTTATTTTTCTCATTTTGGGGGAATGGGAAAGTGGTAGGGAAGGTAATCATCAGTGGATAATTTTATTAATCCTGTGAAAGCATTCTTGAGTGTCAGAAGAGAAAGGAAGAAATGTCAATTAAATTTCTAATCTCAAAAGAAAACATCATGAAATAAATTATACAACAAGGCTTAGCATTTAAGAAATAAGATTATAAGCTTCCTTCAGGATGTTATGCCAATTCAAGAGGACTTCTAGGACCATTTTGTTTAAGAATATTCAAAATAATGGGCCTGAATTGTGAAGGAAAAAAATCCGATATTTCCCACTTCAGCTCCTTTATTAGGGTTGAAATTAAACTTTAAAATTTAAACTTCAAAAACTGAGTGCCATTCCCAGGTGCATAGAAAAACATACCTGTAAATGGTCAGGTTTTATTCACTAGTTAAATACAGAGTTTCTATTTACATAAGAGTAAAAATAGTCTCCCTTGAAGCAAAATTTTCACTAGTAAAAATTAGACTAAACATAAAACAGGCAACAGTTTTCACTCCCTTAGCAGATAAGTGGAACCATGATGAATTTCCTTTATGAATCTACATTAAATTTAGTTACGTTCATTTAACATTAAGCAAGATATTGGAGAATTAAATCAGTTGCCAATATTTATAGTACTTCACAAGTTGCATGGCACAAAACCAAATGCTGCAGGAGGTACATATATGAAAGCATTCCTTGAAGGTCACTTGGTGATATTTTAATGGATTTTTAGGTGCAGCACATAGGAGACTAGTAACTCAAACAACAGAAACCAGAGGCAACTGTTTCTAACAGGTTGCATAGCTGGCACCATAAAAACAACATGTGTGAATATGTGGGGCATACATAGTTGGTAAAGAAATTTGGTAATTTTTTAAAAATATTTTATTTATTTATTCATAAGAGACACAGAGAGAGAGAAAGGCAGAGACACAGGCAGAGGGAGAAGCAGGCTCCGTTCAGGGAGCCTGACGTGGAACTCGATCGTGGGTCTCCAGGATCATGCCCTGGGCTGAAGGCGATGCTAAACCACTGGGCCACTGGGGCTGCCCGAAATTTGGTAATTTTTATTTAAATAATTTCTATCTTTGTCGAGTTATGGGTTAGGGGATGGTCTGGGAGGCGGCACAGGATTGTGGGAAGCACTCAGGATGGGTTCCAGGGACTTGAACTCGGTTCTCCTCTTGTTACCAGCTTATAGTGTGGATTTAGAGGAGACATTTTACCAGTCTGAACTCTGCATGTTCTTCTATAAATTGATACAGTTAAGCTGGATGATCTCCAAGTCTTCTTCTAGACCAATGATATTTTACCCCATTCTCCATTTACTGCTCTATGTTAAATCATTATTTATGCCATGTTTCCATATGATCTCATTTTTTCTCTTTGTTTCAGAAATTAGTTCCTTAAAAAAAAAAAAAGTCGACAATTGAATAAAATTCATCTAAAAAAGCTCAAGAGCCCTAGGCTTAGCATTTCCATTCCCTTATTCTACATAGAAAATATATGACAGGGAGAAATGTAAGGAGATGGTTAATTTATTCCTAAAAGCTCTACTCCTATATGCAAAAATAGGGTGCAAATGTCAAAAATGTCTTTACCTTCAAAAACTTGACTTGAATGTGATGGACTTTGGTGTTTCTTAATGCATGTGCAATAATTATATCCTTAACCTCCTTTCCTAATGAGCTGAAGTAAAATGGATCACAAGGACTCAGTTCCCTTTGGAACCTTAGTAAGTGACTGAGAAGAACAGGAGGAATGTGACTTTAGGGTGGTAAATGGGCAACACATATCTCAATCTGGTAGACAGATTCAGGGCAGTCATAAATACAATTCTCCAAAGTGAGCTTTTGGGTTTTGTAGAACTCTAGTCTCATGAGATGCTCCTTGAAAGTGTCTCATGGTCAAGTGTTTGATGGTTTAGGAAACCCTACCTATTATAATCTGTTTGAAGTATGCCAGTTACACATCAGCATATCAAAAGCTCCCAGACCCCTTTTTGAATGGAAGAAATGCTCAGCTCCCTGTTTCCAAAATGTGATCATAAGAACTTTTTTTTTTTTCCAGTTACTCTTAACATCCCATGAAACTAAAGTTCTACAGAAGTTCTGGGGGAAATGCTGAAGTTCTTAATTCTCTTTTTCCTGGGAAGGATAGCGGACATGGTAGTTAGGTGTTACTTCTTGGCCCTAAGGGAACATACCCAACTCCCTGGCTGCATTTAAATTGAATAGGTACTGCTTAAAAAATACTGATGTTTTGGAGCATCCCAAACTAATTAAACCAGAATCTCTGGAGTGGGATCCACATATGGGTTTTTTTTTTTTTTTTTAATAAGCTCCCCAGGTGACTTCTATATGTATCTGGGATTGAGAACCACGAGCTGAAGGAAGCACAGAACATTTGTGAGTGCTGTCAAGGCCTTGCTAATGAGTAGATTTCAATAATTTCTCACCACCAGAGAACTGTATACCTTAATTATGCACCTTAATTAAACTACATTTTAAAAGTACTTGGGGAAATGGGACAATATAATCTATGTGGAAAATAAGCATGATCAGACAGTTTTTCTTTTCCTCCATATCCACAGCCAGTTAGGCTACAAAGGATAGATACCATCAAGTTTTAGGAAGATAAGCCCCAGCTACTTTCCTCGGGGTGAGGTCTCTGTCCATGGCCTATATTCAGGGTTTGTGCTGCTCCAGAGAGATGAAACACCTTACCCTCATGGCTCTGATAAGAAGTAAGGCTTTACAGAGAAGCCCCACAATCCTTTGCTGGTGTTCTCCAGGGGCCATCTCCCAGCCTCCTGCCCTCACCACTGTTCTCATGAGTGGAAGAAGGCATTTTTCTGGCTGCCACATAAAACCAGAGTGGAGAGTACAGCCTAAGCCTGAGGCTACATTTGGATTTAAGCCTGCAGTAGCTGAATAATCCAGGAGGAAAAGAGAAGGAGGCTTGTCTTGCCTTTAAATCTTGCTGCCTGCATACCTCCTGGAGGCCAAAAAACAGAACTAAGGTTGGTGACAGTTGCATCTGTATGCAATGCTGGAAATCAAAGATCCATGATAGCAAACACCCATTGAAATGATGAAACATAACAAAATAATGAGAAATAACCCAAACTATTTCAACCTTTAGACACACCAAAAGAAGTAGAGGAAGAGATGTTTGCTTGTCAAACATTTTCCAGGTAGAAAGTTGAAATTTGACAAAATGAAATTAGCTCTTACTCTAATTACCTAAATGATAACAGTGAGCTATTTTCTACTGTCTTCTAGTTTGTAGTATAATAGTATCTAATTAAGTCCAGCTTTTTGTATCCCAAAAGAAAGCTAGAAAAATCTATCCATGTTTGTCAGACATACCTGAGTACATCTGGATGTAATTAGATACTATATTTTTAAAAAGTAAAAAATTAAAAATAAATAAAATATATTGAAAAGGAAACAGCAGCCTCATTATTTATTTTTTACTTTTTTTTTTTTTTTTTTTAAGTAGGTTCCATTGCCAATGTGGGGCATGAATTCACAACCCTGAGATCAAGAGTCCAGTGCTCTACCGGCTAGCCAGCCAGGTGCCCCACCTTTTCAATACATTTTAGATCAGTATTTCCTTAGTATTTGGGAAGGATTACTGGATCCTAGGCCCAACTCTTGCCAAGATAGGAAGAATTCAGGGGAAGATTCCATAGGAATTTGCTTTAGGCTGTGTTTTAGAAAATAGTTTTAGTGTTTTAAATTAGTTTGAACAAATCAATTAAAAGTAATGATAAAGCATTTCTGAAGGACAGCTAGAGCAATACAGAAACAGTTTTGTAACATTTCAGTAGCATACAACAAAGCTAGTGAAGTATAAACCATATTTACTTAGATTAAGGAAAGTAAAATAGCTCTTGTTCCTTAGGTAGTTGTTTATTCAGAATTATCTATTAATTTATATTTCAAGTAAGCACTGAAGCTTTGGAGATTTTCACAATAAACATATGAGGCCTTAGCTACAAGCAAAAAATTCACTTAATGAGAGATCATAAGGTATGAAGAGAAGTTTGTGAAATTTCTATTACATGGAAGTTTCCTGATCAATTCTCATCACCCATGGCAAGTAGTTTATAAATATAAACACTGAGTTAAAGATGGATTGTTCCTAACATTTTATTAGAAAAACCACACAGGAAAAGGAGAGAGGATTATAATTTATCTTCTTTCTCAAATAACAATTTCTTCTTTTCCATTTTCTATTATTACCTCTGTCATTTCTGTATCCATTTCTTCATTTTTAACCCTACTGTTAGAGAATGCAGTTTAAACCGTTGCAATATATATTGCCTTAAAAAGTTAAAGTCTGGGGTTCCCTGGGTGGCTTAGTGGTTTAGCACCTGCCTTCAGCCCAGGGTGTGATCCTGGAGTCCCGGGATCGAGTCCCACATCAGACTCCCTGCATGGAGCCTGCTTCTCTCCCTGCCTATGTCTCTGTCTCTGTCTCTCTCTCTTGCTCTTTCTCTGTCTCTCATGAATAAATAAATTAAATATTTTTTTAAAAAAATGAAAGTCTAGGGTTCCTAGTTGGCTCTATCAGTTGAGTGTATGCCCTCAGCTCAGGTCATGATCCCAGAGTCCTGGGATCCGGCCCTTCATGGGGATCTCTGCTCAGTGGGGAGCCTGCTTCTCCCTCTTCCTCTCCCTCCCCCTGCTACTGTACACACTCACTTGCTCTATCACTCAATCTCAAGTAAATTAATAAAACCTTAAAAAAAAAGTTAAAGGGTACAATTAGTAGAACTTATCCAGGTCAAGCCCATTGTTCAAGGAGAGATAAGAATGCCACTTTATGTTTTCATTTTAATTAATTAATTTATTTATTTATTTATTTATTTATTTGATATTTATTTTGATATTTAAAGTAAGCTTCTTGCCCTGAGTGGAGCCCAACATGGGGCTTGAACTCATGACCCTGAGATCATGACCTCAGCTGAGATAAAAAGTCAGATGCATAAGTGGCTGAGCCACTCAGGTGCCCCCAGAATGCCACCTTATAAAAAGACAAAAAAATAGTGTAAGTCCATAAGTACACATGCACATACAGGCATACTCTCTCCCTAAAAAGGGTGGTTCTGCACTGAGCTATCCCTCCAATTGCTGAAATGAGAACATACCCCGACACTTAGGGAGAAAGTCAACAGTAGGACTTTATCTTTTGGATCCAAGCATAGTTACGGTCTTCCTGAGCTAAGCCAATTTGAAAAGATGGTTTATGTTGCAGAAAGATGCTCTTGAGAATGTTAATTGGGGGAATCTAGCAGAATAGGAGTTTTTAAAACCATGAATAAAATTAAAACAATGACTATTAAATAGAAGTTGCATTTACTCTGACATCAGGTGCCATCAACTATAGCAGTCTGGATTTTCCCAGCGGGTAATTGTGTTGCTCACAGTCAGTTGTCAGAACCTTCCTGCTCCTCAGTGTGAAATTAGTAATAGGAAAATGAAACCAATGAGCTGGAATCTAGTTAGAAAAGAGAGAGAGAGGGAGAGAAAATAGTTGAAGGTAAGTATAGCTTATAAGCCTGACTAGCTGTGATCCAAACATCAAATTTTGACGTGTGAGTTTTTTGTTTTTTGTTTTTTTGGTTTTGTTTTGGTTTTGGTTTTAAGCTTAGATTGACTGATTTGCTGAGCCTTTCCCTAAGAACTAACTGCTCTTGGGTCAGATTTCTCTGACAGCATACAGCAAGTGGATATGTTTTCCTTAATCTCCTAAATTTCACACCATTCATTTTGGCCCACCACCAATGCTTTTTACCACATTAAGGTATTTTGAAATTTTGGTTCCATTATCCCATGCAGGAATTTCCCTCTCTATTTTAATACCAGCACTTAAATCTAGGATGCCTTCAATCACATTGTCAATTAACATGGCAAGCAGAGTGAGATGAATGGGAGACTCTTGTAGCTCTCCACTGGAAACACCCTTCAAGGTTGACAGTTCTCTAGGTCTACATGTTGCACATCATTGTCCAACCAGCTGTGAGTCTACCTGAGATGGCCCTCCTCTATCTAGCTCACTTGTCCCCTCAATTTATCATATGATATTTGGGGAGATTTTGTTAGATGCATTGCTAAAATCCTATAGTAAAGTGCATTGTTAGTCCTTTAATAATACTTCTTTTTTTAAAGATTTTATTTATTTATTCATGGGAGACACAGAGAGGCAGAGACATAGGCAAAGGCATAAGCAGCCTTCCCTTGGGGAGCCCGATATGGGACTCGATCCCAGCACCCCAGGATCACAACCTGAGCCAAAGGCAGATGCTCAACCACTGAGCCACCCAGGTGCCTCTAGTAACACTTCTATTAAAAAAAAAAAAAATACAATTACTGGAGTGCCTGGCTGGCTCAGTCAGTAGAACATGCAACTCTTGATTTCAGGGTTGTGAGTTGGAGCCCCACGTTGGGTATAGAGATTAGTTAAAAATTTAAAAAAATCTTTTAAAAATGCAGCTACTTTATTGGGCTCCTTACTGAACCCATGTAGCCCTTTCATGTTCACTTCCCTTTTTAAAATGTTAACACTTCAGAATTATAAGCCTCCATTATATGAATAAATGTTGATAAATCCATTCAATGGAATACTTTACCAGCAATAAAAAATAATCTATTGATAAATACCACAACATGGAATAAATTTCAAAATTATTAGGCCTAGTTATAACAGTGCGTTGACTTTATTATTCAGTTTATATGACAGTTGAGAAAAAGCAATAAAGGGATAAAAATTAGAGCACTGATTGCCAGGAGCCAGAGGAGAAGCGGGTTTGCTGACAAGGAACATGAGAAAATATTTTGGATAATTGTAGTGGTTGCACAACTTCATGGCTTGTCAAAATTCAACAATCTATATTCCTAAAAAGGATAAATCTTACACTATGTAAACTTACACTTGTACCTGATTTTTAAAATGTCCCATTTCAGGGGCACCTGGGTGGCACAGTCAGTTAAGCATGCCACTCTTGGTTTCTGCTTGGAGTCGTGATCTCAGGATTGTGTGACAGAGCGCAGCTCTGAGTTTAGCAGTCTTCTGGAGATTTTCTCTCTCTCTGTCTCCCTACCCCTCTGTCCCTCCCTAATCTCTTTCTCTCTCTAAAAATAAATAATTTTTTTAACGTCCCATTACAAGAAACTTGTTAAGAGATGAATTAAATATAATTTAATAAACTAGAATTCCTAAAATCTGTCTCTACCATCCTTCCCCCACTCTGCTTTGATTATTAAGGCAAGTTACTCTGTTCTCTTTCATACCTCTCCTCCCATCTTCCAGAATTTTCAAAGATTACCTAATAACTCCAGTGTCTCAGAAACACATGCCTGTTTTCTTGATCCTGAAATAGGAGTTTCCTATATTTAAAAAAAGTCTCAACTCTATTCATTATATCATTGCTAGTTTTAAACATTAAACACTTTGAAAAGAAAGCAAAGCATCTTAATTACCATTTAATCTTTCATATGCTAACGTAGCACCATCTCCCCTCCAAACCTTGGGCCCTTTTCTGTAGTATTTCTCTTCCCCATTCTTGGAACCTAACTTCACACTGAATCCTACTACCCTGGGCTTCAAAGACTCCCAAATGAAGCCAGGGAAACTTTAGCCTTTTGTTAAGTCAATCATTCCAGACACTGAGATATCCCCCTAAACACACACACACACATTTTCCCCTGAGGCTCCTGCCTCAGTAGGTCACCAATTCCTTTTTTTTTTTTTAATTTTTTTATTATTTATTTATGATAGTCACAGAGAGAGAGAGAGAGAGAGAGAGAGAGAGAGGCAGAGACATAGGCAGAGGGAGAAGCAGGCTCCATGTCCCGGGAGCCCGACGTGGGATTCGATCCTGGGTCTCCAGGATCGCGCCCTGGGCCAAAGGCAGGCGCTAAACCACTGCGTCACCCAGGGATCCCAGGTCACCAATTCCTAAGTGCTGTCTGTTGACAAATGAAAGGAAAAGTGTAGGTTGATGGTAGTACTGTTTCCAACTCATTTCTGTTTTTGTTGTTGCTGTTTGTTTGTGGTTTGTTTTTAACAACTCTTTGTATTTTTTTTAAATGAGACTATAACTTTAGATTACCAATTTACAGTAAGAGCTCAAACTGTAAAGTTTTAGAGATATATTTAGTATCCTATTTGCCACTATCTTAAGATCTAGCATACTTTGATTATCACTTGGGCCGTGAGACCACCTATATGACTCCTAGTCTTCTTCCTCCCTTTGGTGACTGAGATCTTACCCTCATCTGTCTTTGTCTTCCCATGGTCTTTTCAGGCTCCAGTTTTATAATTGGGGAAGGAGGAGAAATATTACTCCTTTCTCCTAAAAATTCTATTTAAGTTCTCTCATCACTTTGGCAAGCTTCTATCCTTTGGCAGGAACACATCTTTTTCAATGTATTAATCAAGGGACCAGGAAACTAACATTTTTTTTTTTTCAGTATCATCCAAGGAGCTTTGATGGGTCAGTGGACTTTAGATCAGCTGAAATGTAGAGGGAGGACAAACAGAGGTGCCCAAGTGGGAATGACCATCACAGGTTTGGGGATAGAGAAGAGAGGAGCCTGAGATAAGCCGTTCAACAATAAGGAAGTAGAACACGTGATTTCAAAGGGGGGTAGGATGGAGGCCTGAGAAATGAAATATGATATGAAATCTGATACAGCATTTATATCAGCTACCAACTTCAGCAACAATTTTTAAAATCTGGCATGAAGATGACACATTGAGCACAAAGCTAGTTGTCTTTTACTTGTCTTGTTCATGAGGATAAACTTTTAGATGAGTCTGAATTTAGAGGAACTTCTAAATTTTGACTACCTGCTTCAAACTGCCATGGCTATTATTTAACCCAGGTAATATTTGCTTGTGAAATGCCCTGTCCTATTAATCTGATGAAAATATATGCAAATGCCAAGTATAACATCAGTATTAAGTCTGTGTCTGAAATATAATATTTTCTAAAGACAAAAATTGATCTCCGTTACCAAAGATTTTAGAGATTTGACTAACAGATGACCTCAGTTTATTTTCTATCTGGGACTGAAAGTTGGCCTTATCATTTCTGGGTTGGTTTTTTTTTTTTTTTTCTATAGATTGTTATTCCTTTTCTCCTTTTTGTATGTCACTATGAATGAAATATACACCTATTTTTCTGGAGTGGTTGGGGTTAATAGAATAGCATAATGTTTCCAGAAATTCCTTTTAATCCTGTGATTTCACACTATTTTTCTGTGTGATTCTAATACAATTTTAGATTACTTTAATTATTTGGATTAATAAACCTCACTGGAAACTGCTAGAACAGAACCTATCTTTTGATTATCATCCTATATAGTGTACCATGTATGTTTTTTGATATGCAGGTACTATTAAATGAAGGAAACTAATACAATCTGTGTAAGGTTTTCCATGTTGAAGGATAACATTTCAAGCAGTTACTTCCTTTTTTTAAGTTTTGTTAATTTTTATTGAGGTATAATTAACACATAATGTTATGTTAGTTTCGGGTATACAACATAAGCAGTTACTTTTTTCATTTGAAGATTCCATCATCAATTTTAAATTTCTGTGTTGAGCTCAGGGTCTTGAAATTTCCATAACCTTCTCTCCATGTCCTGGGTTTAAAGAAGAGCATTAGTGCCTGTTGTTTAAAGGTTGGGGTTGGAAAGAACTTGCAGGTGTCCCAAGTCAGAACATTGTCATCTTACAAAGCCAAATAACTTCTTCTGGGTCACAAAGTGCCTCAAGTCAGAGCCAGTGTGAACACCTGGATCTCAGTGCAGGGCAAAGATGACAATGCATCCTGCTGACGATCAGTGCATATTAGAGAAGCAAGAAGGGACATGAGCCAAGAAAGGAGCCCAGCTTAAGAATCTTTCATTATGGTGACAATTCTTCTCCACATGGAGAATTAAGGTATTTCTATAGGCCTACCCACGTGATACTTGATTCTTAAAAACCCAACCTTAAAAAATATATACATACATACCCCAATCTTAGAAAAGTGAGTAAGAAGAATTCTCCTCTTCCAGGCCTACATGCCTACAGAACAAAATTTGAGAAACTAAGCTAAAACTGCCAACAGACTGTGACTTCTAAAAAAAAGAAAAAAAAAAAAAGAAAGAAAAACATGTCCACATCCTAAGAACATAAGTGCAGAGGCAATACAGAATATTAGGTTTCTTGGGCAAATTACTTAACTTCTCCAAGCATTAGTTTCTTCATGTGTAAAAATGGAAATAACAGTACCTAATTTTTAGTGTTGTTTCCAGGATTATATAGGGTGATACAGAATAAAGCATGGAGAACAGGGCCTGGTATATGTTCAGAACTCAAATATTGGCTTTATTAACTTTAATATTTAACCTAGTGAAACTAAATTCTGCATATTCTGTCATAGATAAAGAGGGTGTCACCACCAAGAGGACATGGCACTATAGAGGAAAATAAAATTCATCCGGTGGTAAAAAGGAGTTCAAAACAGGAATAAAGCATAAGCAGAGAGGCAGTTTGTAACCAGAGCCAAGCATTTAGACATTAATGAATGGCTTCAGTCAGTTGTTTTTTGGATGCAGCCATGATTAATTCTTCCACCACTCCAGTCAATTCCATTTGTTGTCCAGGTTCCCTGTTAGATCTTAAAGCATATGGATTGATTTGCTTCTAGTTATCTCATTGAGGAATGGAGCTTAGGTGAGTGTTCCTGCTCAACAATGCAAGATACTGTAGCAAGGATATGCAGATGCTTGAACTATGTTGTCTTATATTTCAAATCTTTGGTGTGCATCGTTGTCTAAGCACTGACCACTCTTATTTTCCAAATTATTGAAGACTGAAGATTTTTTCCTTTTTAATAAATGTAGATTATGACCTAGGCACAGGGCAGGCTTTGTAAAATGTTCAGATGAAAGATGCTATCATAAAAAAAAGAAAGATGCTATCAACCATGGAGTTTAATGTGAGACACACAGAAAATTTTGCTCTTACCCATGAATGTCCCATAGCCAACAATATCTACCATTTATTGAACACTTGCTATATAGGTCTGGCACTTCTTGAGCCCTTGTATGGACTAATATAAGCAATTCCGTTTTATAAATCCTATTATTATCACCAGCACGGCATATTAGCAGGCTGTCTTGGACCCTAAAACCCTCCTTTTGCATTGTTATAAAATCTCATTGTTTTTGCTCCTAAAGATTACACATACCTTAAGAGGGGTAACTAGCTAGGTAATGTATTACGGAGGATGATATTTGTCTTATTTAAAAACCGCTAATGTCATAACAACATTACTAGGAATTCTGAGCAGTTACCAGCTTTCTTAATTGAATGTATAATATGTGTATACTCCATTGCATATAACATATGCATAATACATGCCAAGCGTATCTTCCTATGTTATTACAAGATGTTAATTATGGGAGCAACCCGGCAGAGTCTCACTTCAGAAACAGTTGACCAAATGAACAAGCTAGGTGGGTTCCATTCATAAGAGTCAATTTATAATTACATTATTTTTCAGCTTAGAGATGATATTTGTCATGATTAGAGGGCTTACAGATGCTGAAGTTGCCAACAACATTCCTTATATTTTCTCATTATTTATGATTATTAATTAGCTAGCTCCTAAAACCCAAACATAGAGTGGCTTACATAAGGTAGAATTTTATTTTTCTCTCATTTAGGACATTCAAGGTGAGTTGGTTACTTCCATTTTGTTCTGCCCCCACCACCAAGGTGGTTATTTTCATCTGCAGAGCTGCCTGCTATGCTGGGAGAAAACAAAGAGCAGTCAACTTCCTTTGAAGCAGATGGAATCACATACAACACTTCCCCTCATGTTCTGTTGTGGGAAGGTTGGTCCCATGTACAAACCTAACTACAAGGAAAGCTTAAAAATGTAGTCTCCAGCTAGGTCACTGAGTAGCCAAATCAAAGTTTGTTACCATGAAGGAGAGAAGAATGAAGTCAGAGGAACAGCTAGCCATCAAGCACACCCATTTTTTATTTCTTCTTATGTGTTCAATGCTCATACATGCATATATGCCATTCTTAAAAATGAGATGATTCCCACACACAGAATGTTGTCTTTTTGGCTTTCTTAATGAGATAGAGAATGAGGGCCAAAATCATGTATTAAACAATGAGACTTGCTGATCACTAGTGTATAAAAAGTCTATCAATGACAAATCTAAATGCGTCCTGAATTTCTTATCATCAAAAGCAATACGTTGACTTGTGTTCTTTCTTCCATAATGCTTGACACTCTTTAGGAATACAATAAATGCCTGTTTAATTGAATGTTCTGGATCAAATGGTTGTTCTGTATCATACTGTAAGTTGTTCATTTCTTTTTCCCTACCACTTCTCATTTCCAGTTTGATCACTCATGGCTTTGGGACTCCAGCAATATGTGCAGCCCTAAGCACTTTCCAAACAGTCCTCAGTGAAATGCTGAACTACTTGGAAAAACACACTACCCACAAAAATGGTGGAGCGGCGGATTCTGGCCAAGGACATGCCAACTCGGAGAAAGCCCCCCTGCGGAAAACTTCAGAGGCTGCCGTGAAAGAGGGCAAAACAGAAAAGACAGACTAGCTACATCAAACAGAATCTATTTCTAGAGAGTCTTGCTGCTGATATTTTTTCTAATATATATATCATTGAGGGTGATTAATCTTCAGTGGACCAAATCTCTACCCTCCCCCAACCCTCCATAAAAAAACAAAAATGGAAATGAAAAATGAAACAAAAAGGACAAAACCCCAAAAAAAAGAAAAAAAAGGAAAACAGCAGTGTAACTGTGTGATGAAATTGTCACTTTTTAATTTTATGTTATGATAAACTCTTTTTGTGCACGTAATTTATTGTTCCGGATTATATACATCACAGTTTTTAAGCACTTCTGGACTCTGGAGAGGCAGCACATGCTTTTTCACATCTAACTGATGCACTTTCTTATCCAGCTATGTAGTTAGGGATTAGAAAGCATGACCAACTGGAATCTACCACCAGTGCTTACAGCTCCAGTCTTTCTTCACTTAATTCCCTGGTAACATTAACTAGACCAGTCTGGCAATTAATCCATTAATAAATGCTTTGGGAACTGAAAAGGGCAGTCACGAATCTTTGTCCTGGGAAGTGACAGGAATTCTAAAATTTTGGTCACCCTTAGCCCACTTAACTACCAGTGCCTTCGTGGTATTTAAAAATTCCAGAAAACTCTGCCCTCTTTATGTATGACCATTTCCTCCCCACCATAGAACCTCACCTTGCCCATAACTAAGAAGAGATAGCATAATATTGAAGAGATAAGAGATGAACTCTTCAATTCATTTTCTTCACATCCCCAACCTAACAGTTCAAGGAAACAGACTTGCACTTAGTAGTTTGGGGCAGGATGGATACAGGAAAGGGTAGCTTTGCTACTCTTGGGCTCCTGAAGGAAAGCAGTGTTGTTGTGTTGCCTGGAAAAGCATGGAAATAGGAACAGTGATGTTTCCAGGAGTCCTTGCCCCTCAGAAACAGGAGAGGAGCCCAGGGGACTAGCGGAGGCCCCTTGAAGCGCTGGTGGCCAATGATTGTGTGGTTAAAATAAAAGCCGTTCTTTTTCTATCTTTGTGCTTCTTCTACATGCCGGATGGCTATGTTCTAAACCTTTAGAGGCACAGAAGCATTCAGGTCTGTGTTCAATAAAGAAGACAAAACCAGAATGATCAGAGAAGACTTTTGCTTTTAAGATCCTTCCTTTTTTAGAGCTTGTTCTTATACCTTCATTGTCCTTTAGTTAAGACACTGAAAACAAAAGGTTCCTGGCTACAAAGGCCAGGGGCTAATTGAATGAAAGTTTGGTCCATTTAAACCTGAATGTGTTAAGAAACCTGACTGGTACCATCGTACTGTCCTTTCTATTGTTAACAATTTTCAAACTTCTAGGCAAATTAAGATGTAGGTCATCGTCTATGAAAAATATTATTTTAATAAATATGGACTCCTGATATGAGTTTAGCATGAAAATATTGTCCTCTTACTAACACATTTCAGTTACTTTCAGAAAGTCTCTGCCATATTATAATCCCCTGGGGAATATTAGTATTATTTTTAATTGAGAGGAAATTACTCAAGATTTTTCATGGAGAGAGCACACAAAATATTTTTACCTAACAATAATTCTTAAAATCATTTGATCTTTATCTTCAATCTTGTACAGAAAAGAACCATAATCAATGAAACTCTAAATTTTCTATACTAAATTCAACTAAGAGAAGACACTACTAAGGAATTCTATGATAAAGGAGTTTTATAGTTACACTGTAGAAGAGCTTAAAATAAATGTAAAAGTAATTAATTGTGATTTCATGTGTTTATATAGTTCCACTTTTTTTTATTTCATGGATTAAACACTTTTTTTGAAATAAGATAGAATAAAGCAGGGATTCTGCTGCAGTTCCAAATGTCATGACAAAATAAATGATTCCATTTTACATGAAATTTCCCATATTGTAAAATACACACATGAAATAAAAATGATGAATATTTCAGTTTAATAAGTAGTAAGAAGGCTCTATACAGATAATACAGGCTACTGATTCCTTAATGAAATTTCCACATTAACTTTCTTTTATTCCTTTTGTTATTAACAATTACATATGTATTTAATATGGCATTTTGATATGCATATCTGCTAGATATTTAATGTAGTTATATACCATGTCAAATGTTCACCAATAATCAGATGAAAAATTAGATCTGGATTATAGTACCACCTTCTCCACCCATAGTTGTGACTAGCTGGGGTTCTTAACACCTTAATGGGGTGTTACTATCTATTAGCCTTGGAAACAAAAGTATAACTATAAATAACTACAGTGCATATTATTTACCAGGATTCTGGGTGTCTTAAGAGCCTTAATGGACAACACCCATTATTTAATTTAACCAGCCATTAGGCCATAAATGAATTGATGGACTGGTCATGTTTAGAGTCATTTATTATCATAATCTAATAGACATTGTTAACATACCAACTTTTGCCTTGTATATAATAGGTACTCAACACTTTTTAAATAAATGAGTAAATGAATGTGTGTGTGTTCTTTGTCCAAGATGGGCCAAAGGACCTACTACTTTTTATTTTTCCCCCCAATACTCATTGCTTCAGTCTGGCTTGCTTCTTCCATAGTAATTTATAAATAACTCTTTTTATTTGAATAAGATAACATTTCCACTATATCACATTAGTTTCAAGTAGATATATTCAATATAGAACAATAAAGAAAACTAGGCAGGTATCTGAAGTTTAACAAAAGTGAAGTTATAATCAGTATCATAATTTATAGTAAAGAAAGGTAGCTCGTAAAAATCTGTTTTATTCTCAGTGTTTTAATAAGCAATAAAGCAATGGAAAAGTTTTTCAGGTTAACTATTACTTGCCCAGAAAAATTGTCCAAATCTTTCATACTCACCCACAATGAATAAATGTACAGTTTTCATATTTAAAACTGTGAAATATTAAGCCAAATTCCTAAAAATAAACATCTAAGACTGTTTCAATAACCAATTTAAATGCCACCTTTATGGCTTTTTGTTAGAGTTACCATTTGACTTAAGCATACCGGTTCTAATGTGTGGGAAATATCAGAAAGGGAGACAGAACGTAAAGACTGCTAACTCTGGGAAACGAACTAGGGGTGGTAGAAGGGGAGGAGGGCGGGGGGTGGGAGTGAATGGGTGACGGGCACTGGGTATTATTCTGTATGTTAGTAAATTGAACACCAATAAAAAAAAAAAAAAAAAAAGAAAAAAAAAAGAAAAAAAAAAAAAAAAAAAAAAAAAAAAAAGCATACCGGTTCTAGAAAAAACAAGTAAAACTAAATTACTCTATATTTTTCTCCTCTAGAAAGATCAGAGCACTTGGTAAGATTCCTAGTCTATTCTCCTGCTCCTTTCTTTTCAGATTCTTTAAGAATAGGGATAATTCTATCTGGTTTTGCCATTCCTTTTTCCTTTTCCTTTTTGGAAGGTATATTCTCTGTAATGTCTAGGACAGAACATGACCCTTTAGCACAATATAAGCAAACTGACCCTACTCTGACAGTGATAAAAAATTGACCTTCTGTTGCTTTTAAGATAAATGTGTCAATGAATTATTCTTGTTAATGATAAGTAAAATAATATAATTCCATTTCCCAATATGTTCTTCTTTTTATGCCTTGCTGGAGGCATTTTAGAGCAGCACAATTTTAAAAATGTATCAGAATCCTTTATATGAGGATCATACCATGTCCTTACAAAAGCCAAGTCAATACACAAGAGGTGGCATGGCCTAGTGACTAAGAGCATAGATTCTAAAGCCGAATAATCCAGTTCAAATCATGGTTTTTCCACTTGCTACTGTGTGACCTTGGGAAAAGTGCTGAACCTCTCGGTGCATCCATTTTCCCATCTGCAAAATGAGGATACTGACAGATAACCTACTCTCATAATTATTGTCAGAACCAAAGAGTTAATGTATCCCATCTGCTAAGAGCAAATAGGGACATAGTGCTGTGTGAATGTTAGCTATTGTCTTTAATACTTAAACAATTTTTAAAATCTAGGTATCAGTTTCTTCTCAGTTTATTGGACCCTTTCTATATGCCAGGCTCTATCCTAGAGGCTGAAAATACAGAGTAGAATAGAATTTTTTTTTTTTGCAAGCTTCTCAGTCTCCTGTGAAGACTGCAGCTATTAGAATATGGTAAGTATCCTAGTGAAAATGTGTATAAGTTGCCCCAACACAAACCAGAGCACTGTCCAGGAAATTGGGGAGGAGGGTGTCAACGGTAGAGGGGTGGGGGTTATGATCAGAGACAGGGAAAGATGATCAGGGCAAGAGACATTATGGTTCTGGGTGAATTAAAAACGTTTGGGGCAGGATGCTATTTTGAAAACTAACAGATGCACCTTGTATTTCTGGTTATTCCTACCTTCCTCCACATTTTTGGGCAGCTAACATTTTGCCTGTACTGCCTCAAGGCAGGAATGTGACCCAGTGGAATGCAGGTAATGAAAGAGTTGAACTTTTGTATAAGTTTGCAGTTTTAAAGTCTTAGACCCTAAGGAGGAATTGAGGTTTAAAAGCATCTCAGTCAGGAGTATTTTCTTTCCTGCACGCGCACACACACACACACACACACACACACACACACCCTGGAGACCAGAAAATAGTCCCTAAGATCAAATTTCTGCCACATTAAAAATGAAGGCTCGCATATAAAAATTATGTCACATTACAGAAAAAAGAGACATTTCTCATGTTTTCAAACTAGCAAACAGACGTTCATACCTACTACACTTAAAAACTATACTTCAGAGAGATGCCTGAGTGGCTCAGCAGTTGAGCTTCTGACTTTGACTCAGGGCATGATCCCGGAGTCATGAGATCAAGTCCCACATCGGGCTCCTTGTATGGAGCCTGCTTCTCCCTCTGCCTGTGTCTCTGCCTCTCTTTCTCTCTGTCTGTCATGAGTAAATAAATAAAATCTTTAAAAAAAATTATACTCCAGTTATTTCCCATTTACATCACAGAAAATTCAAAAAGAACAAGACAGGAAATTTTGAAATAGTAATCCCTATAAGAGGTGGAAAAGAAAAAAATAATAAATGTATACATGTGAGTTATTGCCGAAGTTTGATATAAGTTTCAAAGCTCTTCTTTGTTTAACCTTGTATTTCCTCAATTATTTCTTTCATGTTAAGAAGTATTTGGGGAAAGGAGCCTAAGGTGATATTTATGTTTAGTGTTCCAAGTCCAATCAGGATGTTCTTGCTGTCATTAAAAGTTAACAGTATGCATAAATGTTGGGATCTTTTATCTTCTCACCCCACACATTCTCCAGGGGCAATATCACCTTGTACCGTGTTTTTATTTGTGACAATGACCAATAGGCATCTAATAAAGTCCAATGTGCCTTTATCCAGGGTATATGTCTATGCAGGGTTTGGTAAACTTTTTCTGTAAAGGGCCAGATAGTAAATATTCTAGGTAATGCAGGGCATGTGGTTTCTGCTGCAATTACTCAATTCTGCCGTTGTAGCATGAAAACAACAACATACAATATGTAAACAAATGCAGGTGACTTTTCCAAGGAATCTTTCTTTACAAAAATAGGTACTGGGCCAGCTTGATCCTGAGGATTGTAGTTTGCTAATCCCTGACCTAGATTACATTTCTCAGCATTTCTTGATGTTTGTAGCTATGTGCTTAAGTTCGTTCCAGTAGAGGAGTGGAAGTGATATTTGATACTTCCACATTTTACAAACAAAAAACAGCCACGTACTTGCCTCCATGTTATGTCCTCTTCTACCAGCTGCCTGAGATGATGATGAGTCCCTAGAATAAAAATTCTCAACCTTGGCATTACTGACATTTTGGGCCAGATAATTTCTTATTGTGAGGGGCTATCCTGTGTGTTGTAAGATGTTTAACAGATCCTTGGTTTCTACACTAGATGCCAATAGCATCTCTCCTAATTGTGACAATCAAAATTGTCTTCAGACGTTGCTAAGTGTCTCCTGTTTCAGAGATGTCAGAAACACAAAATGGAAAGCATCTGGATCCCTGAATGACCATGTGGAAGAGAAGTACATGTAACTCCAACCTACACTTCTATTACGTAAAGCCACTGAAATTGTGGGGTGGGTAGGAGTGTCTATTTGCTACTATTCAGTAGCCTAGCTTAACATAATGCTGATGCGTTACAGATCCATATTCATCATCCCAGACTACTGCTGCACTCCAGATCCATGTAATCAACTTTCTATGGGTATCTCCTTATGAAAAACAGCATCTTCAAATATATATATCAAAATATAAAATATATATATATCAAATATATATATATCAAAATAGTGGTTTGTAATCAATCCCCTCTCTCAATCAATCTTCCCCTTCTTCTTCCCCTTCTTGATTTTTCCATTTCTGTTAATGATGCCCTTATATAGTTGCCTAGGACAAAAACCTGTGAGTTATCTTAATATTTCCCTATCTCTACCCCTTCCTACAGTTAATCACTAGGTTCTGATAAATTAAAACAATAATATTATTATAATAAATTAATTTTTCAGGACCTAGTGATCAACTGTATGAGAAAGCCATTTTCCTAGTTTAAGGCAACATCCACTCGTGACTACATTCTTGCAATAGCCTTCTAATGGTCTTTCCAGCCTACAGTCCTGCTCTTCTTTAGAAAAATCATTGTAAAAAGTAACTCTGATTTGCACATCCTAAATAAAACTCTCCAAGGCTTGCTGTTCCCTTAAAGTCAAACTCTTCTAAAAAAAAAAAAAAAGTCAAACTCTTCTAGAAGACATGATATCCTTCTTACCTGGTCTTTGGTCCCTCCTCCAGCTTCCTCCAGCTTTATCTTATATCTGAGCTTCCCTCTTCGCAGACAGTCCCTCCTCTAGCCCACCACATACACACTCGATAGTCGGTCATATCAAGCCTCTTTGAATTCCTGAAACTATCCACAAGCTAAGATTGACTAGTCATCTAAGCTGCGAACATTGGTTCTATCTAACCTCCGTAACCAAGCCAGCTTCTACTTATGTTACAGGTAACAGCTTAAAAATCACTAAGTCAGTGCAACTACATAAGTTTTCTGTTGCACATAACATGTTACCACAAACTTAGTAGCTTAAATTAGCTTCCATTTATTAGTGCCATTGATATAGGTCACAAGTCCAACCAGGCTCAACTGGCTTTCTGCCTGGTCTCTCGTTAGACTGAACTCAAGATAAAAGTGAGGCTGGGATCTTATCTAAAGCTCTATAGAAGGGACGCCTGGGTGGCTCAGCAGTTGAGCATCTACCTTCAGCTCAGGGCATGATCCTGGAGTTCAAGGATCGAGTCCCAAGTCAGGCTCCCTGCGAGGAGCCTGCTTCTCCCTCTGCCTGTGTCTCTGCCTCTCCGTGTCTCTCAGGAATGAATAAATAAAATCTTTAATATAAAATAAAAAATAGATGGCTTCCCTGGGAATTCTATCAAACGTTTAAAGAAGAAACCATACCTATTCTACTAAAGCTGTTTGGAAAGATAGAAAGAGATGGAGTACTTCCAAATTCATTCTATGAGGCTAGCATCACCTTAATTCCAAAACCAGACAAAGACCCCACCAAAAAGGAGAATTATAGACCAATATCCCTGATGAACATGGATGCAAAAATTCTCAACAAGATACTAGCCAATAGGACCCAACAGTCATTAAGAAAACTATTCACCATGACCAAGTAGGATTTATTCCCGGGACACAAGGCTGGTTCAACACTCGTAAAACAATCAATGTGATTCATGATATCAGCAAGAGAAAAACCAAGAACCATATGATCCTCTCAATAGATGCAGAGAAAGCATTTGACAAAATACAGCATCCATTCCTGATCAAAACTCTTCAGAGTGTAGGGATAGAGGGAACATTCCTCAACATCTTAAAAGCCATCTACAAAAAGCTCACAGCAAATATAATTCTCAATGGAGAAGCACTGGGAGCCTTTCCCCTAAGATCAGGAACAAGACAGGGATGTCCACTCTCACCACTGCTATTCAACATAGTACTGGAAGTCCTAGCCTCAGCAATCAGACAACAAAAAGACATTAAAGGCATTTAAATTGGCAAAGAAGAAGTCAAACTCTCCCTCTTCGCCAATGACATGATACTCTACATAGAAAACCCAAAAGACTCCACCCCAAGATTGCTAGAACTCATACAGCAATTTGGCAGTGTGGCAGGATACAACATCAATGCCCAGAAGTCAGTGGCATTTCTATACACTAACAATGGGACTGAAGAAAGAGAAATTGAGGAGTCAATCCCATTTACAATTGCACCCAAAAGCATAAGATACCTAGGAATAAACCTGACCAAAGAGGTAAAAGATCTATACCCTCAAAACTATAGAACTCTTCTGAAAGAAATTGAGGAAGACACAAAGAGATGGAAAAATATTCCATGCTCATGGATTGGCAGAATTAATATTGTGAAAATGTCAATGTTACTCAGGGCAATTTACACGTTTAATGCAATCCCTATCAAAATACCATGGACTTTCTTCAGAGAGTTAGAACAAATTATTTTAAGATTTGTGTGGAATCAGAAAAGACCCCGAATAGCCAGGGGAATTTTAAAAAAGAAAACCATAGCTGGGGGCATCACAATGCCAGATTTCAGGTTGTACTACAAAGCTGTGGTCACCAAGACAGTGTGGAACTGGCACAAAAACGGACACATAGATCAGTGGAACAGAATAGAGAACCCAGAAATGGGCCCTCAACTTTATGGTCAACTAATATTCGACAAAGGAGGAAAGACTATCCACTGGGTGAAAGACAGTTTCTTCAATAAATGGTGCTGGGAAAATTGGACATCCACATGCAGAAGAATGAAACTAGACCACTCTCTTTCACCATACACAGAGATAAACTCAAAATGGATGAAAGATCTAAATGTGAGACAAGAGTCCATCAAAATCCTAGAGGAGAACACAGGCAACACCCTTTTTGAACTCGGCTACAGTAACTTCTTGCAAGATATATCCACGAAGGCAAAAGAAACAAAAGCAAAAATGAACTATTGGGACTTCATCAAGATAAGAAGCTTTTGCACAGCAAAGGATACAGTCAACAAAACTAAAAGACAACCTACAGAATGGAAGAAGATATTTGCAAATGACCTATCAGATAAAGGGCTAGTGTTCAAGATCTATAAAGAACTTATTAAACTCAACAGCAAAGAAACAAACAATCCAATCATGAAATGGGCAAAAGACATGAACAGAAATCTCACAGAGGAAGACATAGACATGGCCAACAAGCACATGAGGAAATGCTCTGCATCACTTGCCATCAGGGAAATACAAATCAAAACCACGATGAGATACCACCTCACACCAGTGAGAATGGGGAAAATTAACAAGGCAGGAAACCACAAATGTTGGAGAGGATGCGGAGAAAAGGGAACCCTCTTGCACTCTTGGTGGGAATGTGAACTGGTACAGCCACTCTGGAAAACTGTGCGGAGGTTCCTCAAAGAGTTAAAAATAGAGCTACCCTAAGACCCAGCAATTGCACTGCTAGGGATTTACCCCAAAGATACAGATGCAGTGAAACACCGGGACACCTGCACCCCAATGTTTCTAGCAGCAATGTCCACAATAGCCAAACTGTGGAAGGAGCCTCGGTGTCCATCGAAAGATGAATGGATAAAGAAGATATGGTTTATGTATACAATGGAATGTTACTCAGCCATTAGAAATGACAAATACCCACCATTTGCTTCGACTTGGATGGAATTGGAGGGTATTATGTTGAGTGAAATAAGTCTATCGGAGAAGGACAAACATTATATGGTCTCATTCATTTGGGGAATATAAATAATAGTGAAAGGGAATAGAAGGGAAGGGAGAAGAAATGTGTGGGAAATATCAGAAAGGGAGACAGAACATGAAGACTCCTAACTCTGGGAAACGAACTAGGGGTGGTGGAAGGGGAGGAGGGCGGGGGGTGGGGGTGACTGGGTGGCGGGCATTGATGGGGGCACTTGATGGGATGAGCACTGGGTGTTATTCTGTATGTTGGCAAATTGAACACCAATAAAAAATAAATTTATTATTAAAAAATAAATAAAATAAAATAAAATAAAATAAAATAAAATAAAATAAAATAAAATAAAATAAAATAAAATAAAATAAAAATAAAGCTCTAGGGAAGAATCCACTTCCAAGCCCATTCATTTGGTTGGCAAAATTCCAGGAAGTTAGAAAAAACTTCTCCTTTTAAAAGGCTCACATGATTAGATTGTGTCCACCTGGGTGATTTCTCTTTTGATTTATTTAAAATCAACTGATTAGTAGCATTAATTACATCTGTAAAATTCCTTTATCACCTAAGTTGTAATGTATTTATGAATGTGATACTATATTATATTCAGAGTACAGGGGATTAGGATAGAAATCTTAGAAGTTCATCTTTAGAATTCTTCCTGCTAAAGAGACCTTCTCTGATTCTCTAAAAGAAGTTGCTTTTCTCTCTTTGTGCTCCTCTGCTACCTTTTATCCTAGGCATGTCACTTATTAAAGATTTTTTCCATAATCTTTTAATTATCTTTCCTACTAGATAATCCCCAGTTTCCTTAACTGTAAAATGATGATAATTATAGTATTTACATCATTGGGTTGTTATAAGAATTAAATTTTCCATATAAGGGGCACCTGGTGGCTCAGTCAGTTGAGTGCCTTTGGCTCAGGTCATGATCCCAGGGGTCATGGGATTGAGCCCCATGTTGGGCTGCCTGCTCCTGGGGGGGCCTGCTTCTCCCCTGCCTGCTGCTCCCTCTACTTACACACTCTCTCTCTGTCAAATAAACAGAATCTTTAAAAAAAATTTTTTTTCCATGTAAAATAATAATAACAGTGCCTGAAACATAGTAAGTGCCCAAATGATGTTAGCTATTAATGTATTACTGCAAATAGTGGAAATGTGTTGGTTTTTTTAAAATTCTATTTATTTAAGTAATCTCTGCACCCCATATGGGGCTTGAACTCACAGCCCCAAAATGAAGTCTCATGCTCTTCTGACTGAGCCAGCCAGATGCTCCAGTGGATTTTTTTTTTCCAGTGGATTTTAAACTAAATATCATTAGGTTTTGAAGAGGGAATCATATATCTTGCCTGTCTTTGTAATTCCAGCAACTAGCCCAGTACCTACCTGGCAGGAACAAATGATAGGCAAAAGAATGAATATGAAATTCAGTGTTAATCCAAGTTCTATAGAGAAAATATATACTATACCCTGAAAGAAATGGTGACAAATAATAAATTACTGGAAGCTCTAGGAGTGTTTTGGATTCACAGTGCCCGAGTGGAAAGTGCTAGGCACAAAACATCTTATGCATTAACACAGAAAGTCATTATCACACTCAACTCTCCAGTGTATAAATCCTGGAAGCACATTGTTAAAAATACAATTTTAAATAAAAGAGCAATGGAAAATAAAACTGACAACTTATTGTCTCATCTACAGCAAAGCATTCTTTGTACAAATTATATCCTCAAACACTACTGAAATCTATATAAATGCTTATTGTTCCTAATTATCCTAATTATCTATTTGAAGCCTATTTACTAACACAGTAGAGATTTTTTTTTTCTGAGGGTAGTTGGGGGGGGGTATGGGAAGGCTGCATTTCCTTTCTGGCTTCATAAATGCTTTCTCTAATTAGTTAACTTCCATTTTAGAGTGGATAAGTTTTTGTTTTCTTAATGAATAATAGAATTCCACTGGAAATTATAGTGTTTTATCCTAGAGGTTATAAAGCTATTATAATGACTTTGAGACAGAAGACTGTTGTAAGACTGTTTTATGGAAAGGGATTTGGAGAAGATTGCCTGTAACTTCCTTAGAATGTGGAGGAAAAAGCACCCTGTGTTCAATGCATACCATATATGTTTTCCCCCTGTTGTCTGGCTAAATTTACTCTATGTGATAGTGTGTATTTAATAGACATAGGACATATAATTCCTGGAACACATAATGATAACTTTGGAAATTCTGGGTTTCTTTGCAAATCGGTCAAGTTAAAATTCTAATTATCAGCAACAAATCATATTTAATCAACAAAGACTTTTTTGAACCCAGAAATTTTTAAAATAAAATCCTTTCACAGCCTTTATCAGAATGGAGACCAACTAAACTCATTTACTCATTCAACAAATATTTATTAAGACTTGATATATGCCAGTCGCTATGCTAATCATTTAATAGAAGATGTTCCATACATTATGCACTAGAACTTCAAATCTTTTTCAGTCCTTTAGTTTTTTTGGTCTTATTTCTTCAAGATTCATGGGGATCCCTGGGTGGCTCAGCAGTTTAGCGCCTGACTTCCGCCCAGGGCATGATCCTGGAGACCTGGGATCGAGTCCCGTTTCGGGCTCCCTGCATGGAGCCTGCTTCTCCCTCTGCCTGTGTCTCTGCCTCTCTCTCTCTCTCTCTCTGTCATGAATAAATAAATAAAATCTTTTAAAAATAAAAAAGATTCATATTATTTTCAAGTCCTGGATCTGAGAACTCCTGCTCATCTCCAGTGACTATAAGTAGCAATTCCCATTATGTATTTAAGTCTTGATCACAGACTAGAAATACTTTATTTTATGCATCTATTCATTTATGCTTCTAGACTCTTCAAAAATAAGATTTAATACAGCTTTCAGGACTCGTACAAATAATAAAATACTATAAGTTAGAAATAGCTGAGAAATAAAAAAGCAAATAAATGGTAAAGTAATAAAAATAGAGCCAGAAATGAGGCTAATAAAAAGAAAATTATGAGTATTTGCTACATACAGGTGGATAACAAATTTAACTCTGAGCTTTCTTTTTTGTTTTGTTGTGTTTTGTTTTGAGAGATAAAGTGGGGCAGGGGGGAGTACAGGAAGAGAGAGAATTTTAAGCTGGCTTCATGCCCAGCGCAGAGCTCAATCTCACACCCCTGAGGTCATGACCTGAGCCCAAATCAAGAGACATTTAAATGACTGAGCCACCCAACACCCTTTAAGTCTGAGCTTTCTAATAGCCATTGAAAAATGGAAAAGTTGATCATTTATTCAATTCACTGTGTTTGTGTTTAAGGTTAAGGCAAAACAGTTGCTCAGCAGAAATATAACTGACAGAGGGCAAAAAGAGTTCAAAGGAATCCTTGGAAAAAGTTCTATGAACAATATTCTTTCAGCAGATTGGAGTTTCTCAACCTTAGCACCTTTAATGTATTGCCTGGATAATTCTTTGCTATGGAGGTATTTCACATGCATTAGCAGGTATTTAGCAATTCCTGGATTCTCTCAATTTGATGACAGTAGCACTGATCCCTTAGCTGTGATGACCAAAAATGTCTCCAGACATTGCTAAATGTCCCTGGAGGCCATGCCCCTTGCCAAGCTTTGTCCATTAAGAACCACTTTAATAGGTCCCACAAAAGAAAGACTGTTTCTTAGACAAACGGCATTATAGCAAAACATAGTTCAGTGAAAACAAGACCCTTTTTGGTCAGAACAATAGTCCAGTTACTCAGCCTTCTACTGGCCTGACTTAAGCCTGGGTTATATTTAGAGTAACTGATATACATCAGTCAGTACTTAAAAAAGACTATTCCTCTCAGCTGACCTTCTAATGAATATTGGGTTGCAGTGACTTCAAAATTGTCCTTCTAGGGAAATACTACTTGATATTTTGCTTATTGATATATTGATGATCCTAATTATCCCACCTTCCTGTACTCACACCCTTTTGGGGTTTATACTAATAGTACTACCATCCAGGATTGTGGTGAGGATTAAGTAAGTAAATGCATGCAAATTGCATACTAGAGAGCCTTGCACATAGAAAGCTATTTTGCGGGCAGTTTGGCAAAGTGTAGGAGTCAGACTACTTCAGTTGGAATATGGGCTCAACCACTCCTAGCTGCGTAACCTGGAGAGCTCTATAACCTCTCCAAATCTTGTGTAAGGTGGGATAAATAATATAAGGAGAATTAAAAGATAAGTCTTGTGTCATACTTAACATATTCCTGACTCACAGTAAACATTCATTTATCTATGATTTTATAAAAATAATTAATAAGTAAACAAAATGGCAGAGATTTAATTTAGACAAAGGTGGGACAAACCTCTCTAATGGATTGGAGAACAACCTGAAGGATGAATAGTATTTAACCAGTCCAAGGGGGAAAGGTACAGCATTCCTGGTAGAGGAAAAGTATTATGAGTGGGGAGAGAACTTGGAGTTTATAGGAAGGGTCAGAGGTCAGTGAGGTAGCCATACAGCAAGCCAGTGGCAGGTGAGCTAGGAGTAAGGGTTGTAGAAATGTTCTGGGCTGCATGGCCCCACAGAAGATCCTGTATTCAAGCACCTACTGAGGTCCTTTCCAGAAACTGGGGAAACCAATTGAGGTTTTCAGTTGTAGCCTCTTAACATCTACCCTTTAGACTACTTATCCCACTCTTTCTTTTTTCTTCCAGCTTGCTTCTAGTTGGAAAGCCGATAGGTGATATGGGGAGTTTGAATATAAGTGTTTTAAATCCTTTTTCAGGGATGCCTGGGTGGCTCAGTTGATTAGGCATTTTGCCTTCAGCTCAGGTCATGATCCCAGGTCCTGGGATTAAACCCTGTTTCTGGTTCCCTCCTCTATGGGGAGCCTGCTTTTCCATCTCCTGCTCCCCCTGCTTATGCTCTCTCTCTCTCTCTGTCAAATAAACATAATATTTTTAAAAATCATTTTTCAATAACAATACAAATATATTTTTTCAGAGAATATCATCATACTAAAAACAACGTAGGGGATGCCTGGGCGGCTCAGCGGTTGAGCATCTGCCTTCGGCTCAGGGCCGGATCCCAGGATCCAGGATCAAGTCCCACATCAGGCTCCCTGTGAGGAGTCTGCTTCTCCCTTTGCCTGTGTCTCTGCCTCTCTCTTTCTCTGTATCTCTCATGAATGAATAAATAAAATCTTTTAAAAAATAAGTAAATAAAATAAAAACAACATTGATACCAAATTTAAAAATCTATGGAGTAGAAATGGATTTTGAATTGGTTGTGATGCATGTGTAATTCATATCAGATCCAAACAAACTGCAATATTCTAAAAATCAAAATATAATTTGTATATGCCAGGATCCCTGGGTGGCTTAGCAGTTTGGAGCCTGCCTTTGACCCAGGGCTTGATCCTGGAGTCCTAGGATCGAGTCCTGCATTGGGCTCCCTTCATGGAGCCTGCTTCTCCCTCTGTCTGTGTCTCTACCTCTCTCTCTCTCTCTCTCTTTCTCTGTGTGTGTGTGTGTCTCTCATGAATAAATAAATAAAATATTTTTTAAAAAATTTATATATGCCTGAAACTAATATTAAAAATAAAAAAATCTTATTAGAAAGGCAGGTATGTGCCCATGGGACCAAGTGATCAAGGAGTATTGGCAAGATCCCAAGGGGAAACTTTAATATTTGCCCAGCCCTCAGCACCCATCCTAGCCATCAGACACAGAGATACAGATGTGAGCAAGGTGATGCTCATCTTCAAAACACTTGCCGATGCCCCCAGTGTAGACACCCAACCAAAGATCATCATGGAGCCATACGTTTCAATGTCCAAGTTTTCTAATTCTTGGAAGGATGCTTGTTGATAGTGGCTCTGACAATCAATTAATTTATAAACATTAGCAACATCATCTTTTATCTTCAGTGTGGATTCCTTAGAAAGTGAATTTGATATTTTAGACATATTCCAAGTATTTCTGGAAACAATACTTGAGTGAGTTTTTTTGTTTTTGTTTTGTTTTTATTTGAGATATAATTGACATACAACATTAGTTTCAGGTCTGTGGAATAATGATTCCATATTTGTATATATCGTGAAATGATCACCACAATAAGCCTAGTTACCATCCATCACCATTCATAGCCAAATGTTTTAACTGAACTTAATTTTCCATGTAGACAAAGTCCAGGGTTACCTAGGTGGCTCAGTTGGTTAAACAACACATTTCTGATTTCGACTCAGGTAATGATCTCAGGGTCATGAGATCAAGCCCAGCTTGGGCCTGGCTCCACACTCAGCATAGAGTCGGCTTGAGATTCTCTCTCTTCTCTCCTCCCAACCTCCCCCGACGTACATGTGCATGCTTGTGCTCCACCCTCTACTTTAAAAAAAAAAAAAAAAAGAAGAGCTACCACCTTGACCATTTTATAAATTGATTTTTAAGGAAAAATTTATTTCTTTTTTTAACTTTTAAAAATTTATTTGACACACCCAGAGAGAGAGAGATCACAAGCAGGGCGAGCAGCAGGCAGAGGGACAAGGAGAAGCAGGCTATCCAATGAGCAGGGAGCCCAATGTGGGACCCTGAGATCATGACCCCAGCTGAAGGCAGGCATCTAAATGACTGAGCCACCCAGGCACCCGGAAAAATTTATTTCTGAGTACATTTTATCACACATAGTTCTTATCATTTTACTTAAGCACACAAATTCAACATAAGCAGAAAAGGCAGCCTTGAAATGTGCTAAAAGGTGTAAAAAAAAAAAAAAAAAACTCCAAGTAGTCATAAAAGGGAATATATAGAACCCTCAAAGCTCTTAGTCTGTTTGAAAACATGTCTGTAGACATGTTCTAATCTAATGCACTGAGGCCAGCTCACTTTGTAGACCCACTAAGGATACATCCAAGTGTACTATTTCTAATCAAAGAAGCAGATTAAGTTTCAGTCTTACTTTGGCCATATGATAATTTTGTGGCCCATGCTTTGAGTTGACTAAAACAAAGATAAACCTCCTGGGAGATAATTCTGCATGGGTCTCTTGTGTTTCCACACATTTTTTGTACTGACTGCTTTCATCTGAACTAGCTCCTTAAGGTTGTTTATATTGTGAACAGGGCCTGAAAAATAGATACTGTCTCCCTCTGAAGCAAAGAGCAGGACAGCCTTGGAAAACAGAGATGATACCTCCTGCTAGAAGACAGGAGAGTCATGCTTTTTTTTTTTTTTTTAACTGCCCTCTATAAAAGATTTATGTTTTATAAACGTGGGTTTCCTCTCTTACAACACAACTGACTGTATGTACAGGTATCAATTGGCCCTCTTCACATTGTCTTGTGTGACCTAGGAATTGGCATAAACGGTTACATTCTGGATAGTGCTATTATCATGAGTAATAAACTCTTTTGTCTCTGACCTATGAGTCTCATGTCTTCTGCTAGCCTCTGTGCAACTGTCATAGGCTAAATTATTAGCTTCCAAGTAAAGTAAAATCTCAGACCATTTACAGTTCTTGACAAAACTATCCCCTAAGGATGATCTTCCAATTTATCCCTTCAAATGAAGCTCCGCATATGGGGAAATTTAATATTTTATTCATTGATGTATCCCCATCACCTAAAACAGTGCCATATATGAAGTATTCACTTAAATATTGATGAATAGGTTAATGAAATTCAAAGTGTTTTTTGGAAATCCCATGAGGGTTCTTACAAAAAAAAATTTCTGTCAATCCCAAAGTAAGAGTTCGCAAGAGAAAATGGTACCTTGTACCAAAGCATATTTGGAAAATATTTCTTAAAACTTGAAGCAATTCGGGCAGCCCAGGTGGCTCAGCAGTTTAGCACTGCCTTCAGCTCAAGAAGTTATCCTTGGAGACCCAGGATCGAGTCCCACGTTGGGTTCCTTGCATGGAGCCTGCTTCTCCCTCTGCCTGTGTCTCTGCCTCTGTGTGTGTGTTTCTCATGAATAAATAAATAAAATCTTAAAAAAAAAAAAAAACTTGAAGCAATTCCATTTAAATGAATATTAGCTTCCCATGAC
The DNA here is from genome assembly GCF_003254725.2 of Canis lupus dingo. NCBI lineage: Eukaryota > Metazoa > Chordata > Mammalia > Carnivora > Canidae > Canis > Canis lupus. Next base: position 18,672,872 of record NC_064254.1, read on the forward strand.
TCTTGTAACAAGTCCAAACACCTTAACAAGGCATAAAGACACTGTTTGCCTCTAGCCCCACCACCCACCACACTCATTAGAGATTCTGGGAAGAGTCTGCTCATTCTCAGCAACCTGAGAAGGCAAGTAGTACCACCTAGATCTTGCACTTACTGGAATGCTCTCTACCCAACACCTTCCCTTTTCCTCTCCCACCTATGAATCCTTTGCCCTTTAGTTTACATATCACATCCTTTGGTAAGCATTCTGTGATATCCCTCACCACTTCTAAAACTATCATCTAAACCAAATTAAATCCAATCAGAGCACATTCTTCTCCCATTCAATCCATATCATGTGACTATATTTACTTTTTTCATAGCACTTGCCACTATCTGAAGTTATTTTATTTGTTGAATGATTTATTTCCTGTCTCCATAGAGGTGGGGTACCTGACACAGAATAGGTCATCAGTAAATATTAGTAAAATAAATAATCAAAAGCTAAACGAAGGGGCAATATTATAATTCTTTCTTTTCACCAGAGGGTATTTGCAAATTTTGGGGGAGTATTTGCATTTTATTCTACTTTTAAAGTATAGTTGATATATAATATTATATTAGTTACATATGTACAACATAGTGATTTGACATCTACATGCATTATGAAATGATCACAATAAGTTTAAGTTACCATCTGTTACCATGTAATTCTTTATTTACTATTCTCTGTATTTGTTTATGATCTCTACTGGACTGTAAAGTCTACAAGAGAACAGAGACCTCGTCTACCTTATTCCTACAGTGCCTGAGACAGCAGAAAAGTTGGTGATGAAGATTGTTACATCAATCCCCTCAAACAAACACTAAAGTAAGAGGAGCTATTTTGAGAATTTGAAGTTGGAAGGAACCATAGATGGAATAGGATCCAGTCTCTTAGTCCTGTAAAAAATTCAATTCTTTAATACATTTCTCTATTTACTTTTTATCTTCCTAATTAAAAATTGGCACAGCAATAACCACGGTGGAAGGAAGGACAAGGGAGGTGTGGGTATTTGTGGATGATAGATATTTGTACACATGAGTGACATAAATGAAAATATGATCTAACAAGTAGTAAGATCAAAGGGCAAGGACCAAGAAAACTTTCTGCATATCCTATCACATTGACAGGTTTGGCATGAACAAACAACGTTCGGGGGGAAAAAATTATCTATGGAATTGGGGCTCTGGAAAATTATCTCTGCCCTAAAAATGCCTCTTAAAGGTATTTTAAAATGTTTCTTGAATGACTAATAAACAAACTAACAAAAAACAAATAAATAAATGAACTTATCCTCTAAATATTTTAGTGACTATAAGGCACGGTTTTACTTTACTAAATAAACTAATAACCCTACGGGAAGATTTATGTTTCCTAGAACCTATTTCACAAAAAAATACAATACAGATAAAATATTAGCTAAATGTAGAAGATAATTAACAAAGACACTTGAAAAGCACAGGATTGTGTGGCGATGAATGCTTTTGAATTACACACCAATTACCAACTCCCTAAAGAAGAAGAGAGTTACAATGAGAAATAATTTTTTATCCTGATTCATAACCCCCACTTTTCCTCTAAATTTGTTTTCGGCAAAAACTCTCACATTACTCTCAAATTTATCTGAACACCAAACTTCTTTCTAACTAGCCTTGATAAGCTAGAGCGTGTATTCTACTGCCCTCTGCTGGAAGATGGGGTGAGTTATCACTCATCAACTAGATTGCCAGAGCCCGCGGAAGAAAAGGGGGGCTCTCTCTTTATTTATTCATTTAACAACTTGTTATTTATCACTTGCTAGCTGTTGTAGCACTTGATCCAGATTATAGATGGTAGGTAAGAATATTATCTAGAGACAGTCTTGAGTATATCCTGCAACTAGATAGATGTATTTACGGAACTAGGCTAAACTACAAACCTGCAGAATAAAACTGGGATAACACTTAAAATGATAAGCATTTGACGAGTGAGGAATATGGAAGGAGATGATCCTACATCATGTCCAGATAACTGATAAACTGAAGCTGCTTCACAGAAAGAAAAGGCCTACGGGTAGAGCACGGGAAAATTGGTGTCAAATAATAAACAAATAATACATGGGTGGGTAAAGACCTTATCACAACAATTCTTTAATACATTTCTGTATTGACTTATGAGCCCTACTGGACTGCTGAGTCCAAGAGAACACTTAACATTTGATAAATAACTGCACACTACTGTGCCTTAGTTCACTGACCTTTAAAGTTTTTACTGCAACATGACAAGTCGACTGAGGGTGACAGTGTGTTTATGTGTATATATGAATTTTCTTCAAATATGGTTTTTAGATTTAATCACATAATTTTATCTGAACCATGGATTTCATTCAAAGTTTACAGAAAGAAGCTTTATATGAAATATAATGGCTTAAAACTCTAATCAGTCTCACTTTGGGGACATGTTGTCTGTTCCCTTGCCAGCTACTGTTGATGCTCACTTTTGAATGATGCATCTTGACTCAGGGATTGTGTTTGGGCTTGGACACTGGCACGGCAATGTTATTCCAATCACTGGGCAAGGAACTAGCATGGGTTTCAGATTCAAACAAACTTGGGTTTGAATCTCAGCTCTAACAAAACATGTAATAACTGTTAAAGCAAACATTTGCATAATATGTATCATGTACAAGAGCCTTCTGAGGGAAGTACTATTATAATCCCCATTCACCAATGAGGAAACTAAGGCACCAAGAGCCTTAAGTAACTTTTATGGACTTGAGTCCCTGAATCAGTAGGTGGTGGAGTCAGGATTCAAGCCCAGGGCTCAAGGTTCTAGAATCCTTGCTCTCAACCCCACATTATGCCACCTCTCTTCCCTGAGTCGTATTTTCCTCATTTATAAAATGATAGTAAAAAGGGGCACCTGGGTGGCTCAGTGGTTGAGCATCTGCCTTTGGCTCAGGTTGTGATCCTGGGGTCCTGGGATAGAGTCCTGCATGTGGGGAGCCTGCTTCTCCCTATGCCTGTGTCTCTGCCACACTCTCTCTGTATCACTCATGAATAAATAAGTAGAATCATTTTAAAAAATTTCCAATATGGTCACATTTATTTCAAATAAATTCTCTCTCTCTCTCTCTCTCTCTCTCTCTCTCTCTCACACACACACTACTACTACTACTACTACTACTACTACTACTACTACTTACAAACTGTCATAGGACCACCTGAATCTAAATTTTCTGAAGTCTTTGTTAAAAAGAAAATCCCTAGGCCCTACTCCTGATTTATAGAACCATGATGTTTAGGAGTGAGCCTGGGAATCTATACTAACTGTGCACACCCCCATTAAAGCACCCTCAAGTTTGAAAACTACTGTCTTAGAACAGGGAACTAAGGTTAGAACAGAGAGGGTGCCAAAGGACACCTCTGATACCTGCATCCCCAGGACTGGTCTGTTCTTTCTTCTCCCACCATCCCTCTACTCCCATCCACTATAATGTCTTTCTCCTTCCCTTTCTGTCTCTCTGTTTCCTTTTTTACCTTTTCTTTTCATGGTAAAAATGGGAGCTATGCAGGCTAGAAGAGACCTATGAATTTCAGAGCAGTATTTGTGGATGTGTATGAGTGTATACTAAGGCTCATTTGTTCTAATTGAGATTCAGTATCATGATACCTTTCCAACACTGGCAAAATCTGCATGGAAATCACTAGGTGGTTTGGGGTGAATTAATCACATAGAATGATGTCATCTCAGGACTTTGTAGTGTCAGTGGGTTTCAAAGGACTCCTCTCTGTCCAGTCTGCTGAGAAAATGAATTGGAGGACAGAAAGAAGCACAGAAAAGGATACCTGTCCCCCTCAAGTATTCAAGCACTGCCAGAGAATCCAGGATAAAGGAAAGATGGAAGGTAGGAGATGGAAGGGCTAATTGAGAGTGCTGTAGAGGACCATAAAAATGTAACAAGCTGAGAGAAGATGGAACTCCCATGGGGCATTGGAAAGGGAGAGAAAAATACCTTTATGTCACATGTGCCATGACATCCCTGGCTCTTCTTTCTCCATCACCTATCTATGACCAAAATGGGTAGTCACGGCCCTAAGATGGTTTCCCCTTCCGCTACCTGAAACTATATATACACCCACAGTGGCTGTGAAGGTGACATTTTTCTACCTCTGGCATTCACATCTTAAGTAACGGGGCAATCTCATGATTCACCGAGATCTGGGCCAGTTCACTCTAATTGAACTAATTACCTATATTCAAAGAATCTACCTGTCCTAAATGCATAGAAAAAGTGAGAATCCATTTATTCTCATGAGTTGTTATTTAGAAGCAATGTAAGATTGGAGCCCACAGTAGAAATGTATTAGTTGCCAGTCCTGGCTCATAAGAGTCCCCCTGGGTAATGTGGGTGTCCTCCTTAAAGTTTCTGTGGTATTAGGAGAGATTTCCTGGCACCAAGTCTTCAGCCTTGGTTACTCCAGTAACCGTTCCATAATATCTCCTCCTGTAGAGAATATTTACACTCTTTGGTTTCCTCTACCATTTGATGTGGTTCCTCCCAAGGATCAAAATGTTAATCTTCAGATCTTTCCTCATATGCCTGCTGCTCCAACCTGTAAAAGTAAATACCATATGGGACGGTGTCATTACTATACCTTACTTGTGAGCCACAAAATTATATGGTTCATTTATAAACCCTCTGGTGAAATAGGCTTTTATAAAGACTCCACGTTGGACAATTTGTGGGCTCTCCATTTAACTTCAGGTTAGTTTCTATGGTACAAATGAAGGCATTCCAGCTGCACGTGATATCTCTATTTGAAAAAATACTCTTACCTTGCAAGTTCTTACCCTTGCAAATATTCCATCTAAGAGTCTCACCACCTATCAATGGGATAATTATTAATATAGGGTTGATAGGTAAAAGAATCTGGTCGCCATTCCTGCATCATCAGTTTGCTGCACTTCAGACAAAATTGTCATATGATTATACAAATTTATATAGTGATAAAGTCACGTTTATAGAGAATTCTTCACTTCTTAAAATAAATTATTAGCTTCCTTTTTTATAAAATGATTTTCAGTGCTTCCAAAATATGCTTTGTTTCACAAACACAAAACAGCAATTTTACTAACCTATTTATTGAAGCCTCATTTAATCAGCTAAGAACATAAAATAAATAGGTGCTTCATATATATTTACGCATATATTTCTTTACTATACATTATAACTTCCATTTTTTTATTTGCTTCTTGCAGTCAAACAGACTAAACTTCTTCTAGCACCTTCTTGAAGATATATCCATGGTCCTTTTTAATAATGAGCCATATTCTTGTCTAGTCTCAAAAGCACCCATCCAGTTAATCAGTAAATGTTTACTGGACCTACTATGTTCTGGACACTCTTCTAAGTACTGAGGATCTATCAGCAGATAAACTAATGTGCCAACCCTCATGGAGCTTGCATTCTAACATGTGTTGCTGACGGAAGAGAACGATCTAGGAAATATGTTTTAATTCTTATTGTCCAATTTATTTTCTATTAATTATTTCACTTGTTAGCCTCACGGCTTTCCTTCCTATTAAGTGATTATTTTGTGAGATACCTTTTACTTGCTTCATTCAGGTGTTTTGAAATCTAATAAAGCACCGTGGATACAGAAAGCCATGTACACAAAAGAAAAAAAATCCCACATATCTTTGGGATATACTGAGGGATAGAGCCTTTGTTTTCCACCCTCAGGGAGGCTTTAATCTTGTCCAAGGAGATGGCCATGCCATGAAAGATATAAGGACGATTAATTACTAAACTGTGTGTTGCTGATCCCACTGCAATTGGAGAAATCAGTGAGCACCTGACTCACTGGGGGCTGATTCAAGGAGAAGGTGAAACTTGGACTGGTTCCCAAACAATATTAAAATTAGGGAGATTAAAAATAAAATCTGAGGGCAGCCCCGGTGGCGCAGCGGTTTAGCGCCGCCTTCAGCCAGGGCGTGATCCTGGGGACTCGGGATCAAGTCCCATGTCAGGTTCCCTGCATGGAGCCTGCTTCTCCCTCTGCCTGTGTCTCTGCCTCTCTCTCAATCTGTGTGTCTGTCATGAATAAATAAATAAAATCTTTAAAAAAGAAAGAAAGCCAGTGGAATTCTCAAGCATGAAGGAGAGCCATCGACAGTGCTGCCTTAGAAGGAGGATCTGTGCTGGAGACTGATTCTACTCTAAGTTTCCCTTAAGAGTAGGCAGGTCCTGACATTGTCAGCCTCCCTCACTGCCTTCCCTTTCCAGACCTAGTGAACTTCTAAAGCCTTGGAATAAGAGAAGAAACATATGTAACCCCTATGTATCAGAAGAAAATCATCAACCCTACACCTCTGGGTCTTCCTTCTGTACCTGTATGGGAAGATCCAAAAGGTGAAGCAAAAGTTTTGACTCAATCTTCCTCCACTAAGCTAAAGAACAATAACTTAGTCTTCAGCATATTGTCATTCTATAAGGCATTCCGAACTTGAAAAATCGAGGAAAAGATCATTAATGTAGGTTTGATATCTGAATATAATAAGTGCCTGGAGAAACTGTCTTCTTCAGAATCTCAGAGTAATATGGTCAATCAGTTTGGAAAGTGTTTAACAGAAAATCCAAAATATCAATGGCTTAAGTGAGATAAAATTTTATTTCTCTCATATAAAAGAAATTCAGAGGTGAGCAGTCCACCTGCCTCTGAATTTCTCCAATCATCAATGTCCAGGCTCCTTTCATCCTTCACTTCCACCATCTGAGCCCTGGCCTCCATCTTTAAGATTCAATTCATGGTCCAAGATGACTGCTATCACACCCACATTGCAGGCAAGCGGAATGAGGAAGAGAGAAAAAGTTAAATGTGCCCTCCTCCTTGGCTAAAAGTCTGCTATCTTGGAGCACCCTTCCTGAAGTATCCCATACACTGCACTGATACTTCCCTAGTCATAGGACTCCATGATCAGCTGAGCCTGGGAAAGAGAGCCGTGAGGCAAGGTTTATCCCTAGTGGAACTGAGTTCACCAAGGCTATACCATAACTGCATTTGAAAGCCTGAGTCTTTACAAATGGGAACAGAACACAGTGAAAAATAGAGCGCTCATTGAGGTAAAGAACAAGATGTCTACTTATTTTTCCTACAACTAAGCAAGAAATCAAAGTGAGCACCAGCTGCCAAAACTGGGCCTTTTTTTTCCTGCCTGAAGCATGTGTTAATATACACTTAACTCATATTTTTCAAATATTAACATTGTACCTCATGTGCTCTCTCTCTCTATATATATACATACATATACACACATATATACATATATGTATGTGTATATGTGTGTGTGTGTATATATATCCTTTGGAGAATAAATTGCAGACATAATGCTTTATCCTTAAATGCCTCAGTGTCTATTTCCTAAATTCAAAGACATTCTTTTATATAGCCACAGCACAATTCTCAAAATCAGGAACTTAGTATTGATAGAATACTATTTAAAATCTACACCTTATTTAGATTTTGCCAATTACACCAACAACATCTTTTATACCAAAAGTATCTGATCTCACATTGCATTCACTTGTCATATCTCTTTAATCTCTTTTAATATGGAACAGGTCCTGTCTTTCTTTTATGATATTAGCAATTATTTTATAGTATGGCTCTAAATTTTGTCCGGCATCCCCTCCTCATAAGGGAAAAAGAGAGACTAGAGAGGAGACACTGAGCAGACTCCATTTCAGCCAAATGATCAACATTAATATCACCAGCCATTGCACAGATTGACATCATTTGCTTTCTGATATGATGCAATAAGAACATATAATTTCTGTGCTATTCCTGACAAAAATGCATAAACTGAATCTAATGCCATTATTTTATTTCTTGTAATATGCCAAAATCATTCAAGCAAAATAGCTTCTTTTTCATGCTTTCCTTGTCTCTCTGTTGTAATTGCATGATGAACCATGTAAAATTATATCACAAATATTGAGTTCAACTACCTTATTTGCCTTAAGATCTAGATCATTTGCAAGAGAAGGGTGAGTGCTACAAAAAAGAATGCCAAGTATGTTTTCTTGCTCATATTCACATACCAGTTTCTGAGCTTCCAAAATGTGCTCCACCTTTTGTATCCAACTAATTATGTTCTCACTATTTCTCTGTATATAAATATGTAGACCCAGAATCTGGGACGTTGAAGGGAAAATTTAGTTCCCATCCAATGCTTCAGAATTAGAAAGACACAATATTGTTCATTGTGTTGTTTTTGAACCAATTCCTGAAATTGATTTAGGCTTCTCACTCAGATCAAAATATTTTAAGAAGATCTTACAGTATTCGTTAAAATGAATTTTCTATTTTTCCCACAAATGCCCAAGTATAACATTGCTATTATTTGCATAGAGAATGAAAGCTATATTTTTCCCATTGTCTAATAGCAAAGTATGGCAAAATTCAAATTTTCAGACCCATATGAAGTTTCAATCCTCATGAAACCCAAGCTATATGGAAATGAAAAGAAACATGTTGTCTTTATCAGCATTTGTTATTTATCTTCCTTCACCATATTTCATTCATTTTATTCCTTTCATTTTGTATCAGGGATTAATCTGTAATGTCTGATTTTAATTATAAATCCCCTTTATACAGAACTTTCTAAATATGATTTTTCATATAATGTATTCCTGACTTTAAAAACCGTGGACAGGGAATGTCAACAGCTTCTAATAACTTCCTTTTAAAGATTACATGAGTAATGATCCAGGGAATGGGGCAAATGAGAACCACTGGGAAAAAAAAATCAAAGAGGTAAAAGCAAACATAAATCAGTAAGTAAAAATAGAGCCAGATTTGCTTTCAAAACAGAATAGTCTCCTCCCTAGTAACACGAGTGATGCTTCTCACTCACTGAATGGGCCCAGGATTGTCCCTTAACCTTGCCATTCTTCCTGTTTTCCCTACAGAACAAGATTGATAACCAGACCTCTCTCATATTAGGTCAATTTTAGGTAGCCCCCCCCCATTATTATGGTAAATTAGTAGAATGTGTTTTTTAACATATTTTTAATGAACCACATAATGAAATTTCATACTAGGCTGTAGTATTTTGTTACAATTTCTCTAGAATATGGTTTTAAACTAATTAGGTAGTGTTATTAAAACAAAGGTGGTGTTATTGCTGCTCTTTTTTAATCAATTCACTGTACATAATATTTGAGTGAGTTACTCTGCATAACAAAAATATTTGACTACATCAGTGAGCCAATTATGCCATCATCCTATGCACATTTCTGGTCACCTAGAAAATTGAATAGTGGGTTTTTTTTTCTTTTTTACTCCCACTGAGTGAGCTTGTTGGCTAAATAAAGAAACAAATTATTAGATGCACTTTGGAAGTAGGGACTCTCTCCATAGCACAATCGTGTTAAGAAAATTCCATTTATTTCCACATTCCTGAAGATCTGCAGTCTCTCTGCTCAAAACCCCTCCAAGCTCTGGTCAGCTTCCCTCTGGCCTTGTACACAAAGGCTTCAGGTCCCAAGTGCAGGGAAGTCAAGCTGAATCCAATTCACCTTAAATCATTTCATCAGCTTTAGAACTGCACCTTCAAATATAACCATAAAAAAATATCAGCCCATCAAATGCGCATTCCAATATCATTAGCATGTTTTCTCACTTGCAGTTTGGAGGACTTGGTTAGGATTCTTTTTGATATTTTCATAATGCCTGACATCCATCTCTCCTGTGCCTCCCTGTGTTTTTCCTTCTCTCATGCTTCCCTTAGGTTTTAGCACTACATCCACCTTTTCCTAGCAATTCTCTCTGATTAAAATCAGTTCTGACTAGTTCTGGCTTTCCCTCCTATCCATTTTCCTTTTAGACTGGGTCAAACATTTCCATATATAAGTGGGTTTTAACCTCATATATATTGTTTCCCTAATAAAATAAATATTCCCAGGGGCACCTGGGTGGCTCAGTCAGTGAAGCCTCTACCTTTGGCTCAGGTCGTGATCCTAGGGTCCTGGGATTCAGCCCCACGTCAAGCTCCCTGCTCAGCAGAGCATCTGCTTCTCCCTCTCCCTTTGGCTACCCCTCCCCCTGCTTGTGCTCTCTCTTTCTCTCTCTCTCTCTCTCTTTCTCTGTGTGTGTGTGTGTCAAATAAATAAATAAAATATTTTTTAAAAAAGAAATAAGATACATATTTCCAAAGGATAGAGGAATCCTACTGCAATGACTTCTCACCTCCAGATTGTGCAGTGGCTAGTGCAGGTTGTGGGATAACACATACACTTAGAACCTGGCCTGGCACAGAGAAGCCCCGATAAAGGGTAGCCATCGTCATCATTACCTCAGTGCACTGAAGACAAGTAACAGGCAACTAACAAATATTGATGCATAGTTCACTCATATATTTGATTTTAATTTTTGAGCTCCATTCTCCCATGGTTAAGTGACACATCAATAAGTTACCAAGATTTGAAAACTTCATTAAATGATGAGCAGCAGCGAATTAGTAGTGTTTTCATAAGTTATTCACAAGCTATCAGAGCACCTGGGTACCTCAGTTGATTAAACATCCAATTTTGACTCAGGTCATGATCTCAGGGTGATGAGATCGACCCCAGCTTTGGGCTTCCCACACAGCAGGGAGTCTGTGTCCCCTTTCCCTCTGCCCTTCCCCATCCCTCACTTGTTCACACACTCTCTCTCTCAATCTCTCTGAAATAAATAAATCTTTTCCCCCAAAGGTTCACAAACAACCATCATTGCAGAACTATAATCTGGTTCAATCAAAAACAGTCCAGGACTGGGCGCCTGGGTAGCTCAGTCAGTTAAGTGATTGCCTTCAGCTCAGGTTATGACCCCAGATCATGATCAGGCTCCCTGCTCAGCGGGGAAGTCTGCTTCTCCCTCTCCATCTGCCTCTCCCCTCACTCATGCTCTCTCTCATGCACTCTCTCTCTCTCTCAAATAATTAAATAAAATATTTTTAAAAATAAATTAAAAAAAAAACAGTCCAGAACTTTATTATTATTACATTTCTCAGAGGAAAGAGCAATTACGCTATCAATCATCACAAAACTTTCAAGAGAATCTGTAAATGTTAATGTGTGTGTTATGGATGTGCTTGTGTTCTTGTGTGCTTTTAACAAACAGACCTGAGGAATCATAGGACAGGTGCTTAAGCTGTTTCCATGGTGAGTATTAGGAGTGAATTGCAGGGGCAAATTTGGTGGAAGAGAAGAACAAAGAATTGGACGGTAGAGGAACTGAAGGTTTGTCCTGGCCCAACCACTTATGACCTTAGGCAAGTGATTCACCTTTCTGAGCCCTAAGCAAGTGATTCCTTTCTGAACTTGACATAATGGTTCCTTATGTTCCTCCCAGTTCTAACGCTAGTCTTCAAAGTCCCCACACAAAACAGTTAGAACATTATTCAAACTAGTTCTTCCTTATAGTGGACTGCATTTAGTTGAATTGGAATCTATATTAAAAAACATTGTATGGATTTAATTTATATTAAAGATATAAAAGATATCACTCCAAAGCTACATTACAGAATTTTTTTTTTTCTCTCAGGTCTTCAGGGAAAGAAAGAGATTAACAATACTAAGGCTTCTCCCACGTTTTTGTATACCTCAGACTTGTTTGAGGATTCTGATGTAAGATCTTAGAAATTACAGTTATTCTAAAATGTCCTGTTTTGGTAGTTGGACCATCAAACCTTAGACCAGTGTTTCTCAACCTCAGGACTATTGACATTTTGCTATATCTTTATTCTGGAAATGGTCCTATATATTGTGCGAGTTTTTTAATAATATTTTTTAAATTTATTTATTTGAGAGAGAGAGCCAGTGCGTTCAGAGAGGGGCAGGAGGGGGGAAAGGAAGGATGACACACTGGGTGCTGAGTACTCAGTGCAGAGCCCAACTCAGGGCTCTATCTCACAACGCCAAGATTTTGTCCTGAGCCAAAACCAAGAGTCTGACAATCAACTGAGCTCCCCAGGTCCCTGTCCTATGTAATGTTTAATGTTTAGCAGTGTTCCTGGTCTCTACCCTCTAGAGAAGCAGCACCCCACACCCCAAATTATGACAGTTAGAAAATGTCTCCAGATAGGAGCACCTGGGTGGCTTACTCAGTTAAGGGTCGGACTCTTGGTTTTGGCTCAGGTCATGATCTTGCAGTCCTGAGATTGAACCCAAATCTGGCTCTGTGCTCATCATGGAGTTTGCTTGGCATTCATTCTCCCTCTGCCCTTCCCACTCTTCCTGTCTCTCTCTCTAAAATCAATAATATAAAAAAATCTTTAAAAAAATAAAAAGAGGGATGCCTAGGTGGCTCAGTGGTTGAGCATCTGCCTTTGGCTCAGGGTGTGATCCCGGAGTCCTGGGGTCGAGTCCCACATCGGGCTTTGTGCATGGAGCCTGCTTCTCGCTCTGCCTGCGTCTCTGCCTCTCTCTCTCTCTCTCTCTCTCTGTGTCTCATGAATAAATAAATAAAATCTTAAAAAAAAGAAAAGAAAATGTCTCCAGATGTTTCCAAATGTCCCCTGGGGATGAAGGTCACAACCACATTAGGATCACTGCCTAGACAGAAAGCCAACAGCCTACCACATGCTGTATGTATCTCTTTTATTTCCTTTCTATTCATTTCTCACTTTCTTTCTCCATTATCTTTCTTTCCTTTCTTCCATTTTAATTCCTTTTTCCTCCTCCTTTTATTCTTCTCCTTTTCTCTTTTCTGTGTCTAATACATGTGACTTAGTTTTGCCACCATCTAACTGGCCCCTGGAAGTCAGAGAAAAACTGACTCTGGGCCCTGATGAACACCCATAAAATAGCTGTGAGGTTAAGGGGACAGTTCTGAAGTCAAAGTCGGGCTCAAATCCTATTTCTGTCATTTACCCATTTTATGACAGTTTGGAAAGGTTGCTTAATCTCTTTGGTCTTTGGTTTCCTCATCTGAAAACTGGAGTGAGAATGCCTTTTTCATAGGCCTTGTGAAGAGTAAATTAAGTTAGCTCAAGTGCTTCATGTGCTTAGCTTAAGGCATGGGACATTTGTGAAGTTTCAATGGGTGGCAGCTATTATTGAATAATATGAGGTCACTAGAAAGAAGGACATCGTGTTTGATCACATGAAGAGATTTAATAATAGAGATCGTAATAGAAGAGATCATAATAGAAATTGAAGCATTATTACTCTCAGTTGTCAAATACAAAGAATCTAATCAGTCCACAGAAAATAAATGTAAAGGGCAAAGTTAACAATGGTTATCCTTTTGAGTCTTTGTGCCTAGTTAAATCCACAAATTGCTAATTTAATTGAAGTGTCTATAACGTGAACATTTCATAAAGGAAGAGCTGCATTTATTTTCAAATGAAAGCTGTTGTTACTAGAATTTGTTAATGTAATAATCCTTCCAAAAGCAATGGCTCTCTTCTTCTTTTGAAGAAAAAAATAAGTATTGGCTGGAAACAATAGTTGAACTCACCAAATAATGTTCAGAGAAAATTTTTGAAACACCCTGATGCCAAAAGGCTAGAGCTGGTATGCTTCTATGCTTCAAATAGATCTAATATGGCTTGGAAGGCCTTAGACCTCTCTGGTTTCTGTAGCTGAAACCAGTTTGTTCTTTGGAGTCACTTGGATAAAAGGCCACTTTGCATCATCATCACATTCTCTAAAATTGTGTTTCTCATTTTCTGGTGCTGTCTTTATAACTAGATCTGAAATAAAAGGTATTTGCAAAAATGATATCAAGCTCACTGATTTTTAAAAAAAAATTTAAAAAGAGCCATTGCCCAAAGATACCAGGTTAAGAATAAGCAACAGTCAGATTTGCATTACAGAGTTGTGAAAATCAGAAGGGTCTCTGCCAGGTAAAGATCCTCCATGAGCGGGGCACCCCGGTGGCTCAGCGGTTTAGTGCTGCCTTCAGCCTAGGGCATGATCCTGGAGACTTGGAATTGAGTCCCATGTCAGGCTCCCTGCCTGGAGCCTGCTTCTCCCTCTACCTGTGTCTCTGCCTCTGTGTGTGTGTGTGTGTGTTTCATGAATGAATAAATAAAATCATAAAAAAAAGTAACAGTGAAAGTTTTATAAAGAATCTTCATCTCTCTGCAGTTAAGGAAAGTTTTGGAAAGGATTGCTTTTCTATTTGTTGTGTGCTTATTAAATCACCTAAATATTTTCTGCTCTTATTGTTGTTTTAAAATTATTTATTTTTTAATATACCTTTCTGTGAGTTAAGATGACACATTGTTACTGTAATATGGAGAGCAAAAAGATTTGCTTATACAAAAGAACCCAGAAATAAAAAAGTTACTGTGCATTGTTTAGAGCAACAAAGCTATAATAGCTTAAAGATTTTTGAAAATTGCTCAAAGGGAGTCTGGTTTGGAGTGTGATCATTAGATAAATCTTCTACAAAGGATTTATTTCTTTTAGGGATCAAATGTTTCTCAAAAATGGTTGTGAACAAATGCCTAAAAGGCCCTTCATCCATACTCTAAGTAAATAAATTTCCTTTTTTTCATTCTATAAAACCACCAACAGAAAATGTTAAATATGCAGAAAAAGTGATAATGACAGAAGCAAAACAATCAGAGACTGACAGACCAATAAGGCTATTGAGTATAATTGCTGTAATGTTATTTCTACTAATAGAAATCAGATAATATATGCAGTACATGGAAACATGGGCTCAGTAAATGTGTACAATTCCCCAATCAGATAACACTTCTACAGAAACAATGGGATCTTCTACATATATCTCTCAATGCCAGTCCTTTAAAATTATTAATCTGCTAAACTCAGAATGCTCAGCATCAAGCTGAGCACGTGGAGTAGAATCACAATATGGTGTCATTGGAAAGGACCTCCCGCCCAGCACTACCACATTCCTCACTGAGGTCATCCAGGCTCTGTTCGAATCCTGTAGGGATTGGCAGATTCAGCACAATCAAAGCTGCTTTGTCCAGTACATCCAATTTTTAGAGAAATGTTTTTTTCTCACACCAAGTTAAATCAACCTCCTGGTGTAACATCCTTCTACTGATCTTTGCTCTTTATCGTTAGAGGAAGAGAATTATTTCACCTAAAATGCTTTGAGCACATTTGCACCAGCCACTTTGCTATATACTGACTATATAGCAATGAACAAAACAAATGCCAACTTCTTTCTCCATCTCTTCCTTCTTCTCCAGGACCAACCCCTAATATTAGAAGACAGAGTTGACATCCCTACATTTTCTCTGTTCTAGGATGGCTATCCCAGTTTTCTCAACTCTTTTTCCTTTGACATGGCTTCCAGGATTTTTAAAAATTGGATTGCTTTCTTTTAGAGACCTTTTGGTTTATCAATGACAATCTCAAAGCAGGCCACTAAAGTGGAACACGGTGCCAAAAATTCAGTTTGATCAGCACATAGGACTATGGCATTGCAACTTCTCCAGCACTGAACACATGAACTTTACTAATGCAACCTGAGAGGTCACTCACTATCTGTGTTTACGAGTCTCAATAAGTTGTCAGATGGAATGTTGATGTGATTGTTGTGTTTCAGACACCATAAAGATCCCACGCAGTGAAAAACTTTTCTTTTCTTTTTTTTTTTTTTTTTCCCTGAGGGGAAGAGAAGCAGGGATGGAAGGAGAGAGAAGATCTCAAGCAAGCTCCAAGCCCAGCGCCCAGTGCAGAGCCTGATGCAGGGCTCACTCTCACAACCCTGAGATCATGACCTGAACCAAAACTAAGGGTTGGATACTTAACCAAATGAGCCACCCAGGCACCCCAACTATAGATATTTTATTATCTTCCTCTGTCAGTCTCTGATTCTCCCCTTCACATCTACCATTTTTGTTGCTTTTGTGTTTGTCAAAATTATGGATTTGGGGATTTGTTCCAGCATATTAGCCTGTCGAAATGTTTTTGATTCCTTATCCTGTAACACTGTATTGACTCTTCTTCCCAATGTTTAACACCTGAAAATAACGAACACATCTTCTATTTCTTCTTCTGATTCACCTATTTTTTTAAAGATATTAGAATAAGACTAAGGACAAAGTCCCATGCAAACTATTGAAACTACTGCCTCACATTGGTTTCCATTAATCAATCACTTTGGGAGAGAATTACTCAAGTAGCTGTAAAGCTATGATGGTAGCAGTAGACAGAACATACCAAGTGGTTTTCTTTAGCTGGAGGCCATGATACATATTTTATATGTATTATTTCATTTAATCATCATGACAACCCCATCCAATGGTCATTGCTATGTACATGTTTCAGATAATTAATGAGTCTCATATATGGAAGTATGTTCAAAATATTCCAGATAAGGAAATTGAGGCTGAGGGACGTTAAGTAATTTTCCTACTAACCAAGAGAGTAAATGGCAGATCTGGAATTCACATACATCTGTCCCACTCCAAAGCTCATGTCCTTAATCAAAAGACAGACTCCTCTCAAATATCATGGTATCACACAACTCAGTTGGAAGAGCCAATGAGAAATTCTTGAAATGTGTTTGACAGCTCTAGGTACATTATGTCCCTGATACTTGGTCTAGTAAACCTTAAAAAAGGAAGGGGGAATGCATGGAACAGTCTATTCTTCTTGAATCTATGTTGATTCCTAGGGATTTCCTCTTTCCCTTCCAGAATACATGACTAACCACTCTGACAGCTGAAACTATCATTTTCCTGGCTAAACCATAGCACAGGTGCCCACCTGTGGTTTCTAGTACCCACCATTTTCCTCTTTCTGAAAACTGAAGTGTTTTCCAGCCTCTGCTATTAGCCATTGCTTCCCTTTTACATATTTTATCAAAGGTTACTGACCATAATTTCAAGATCAAAACCACAAACTCTTTTAGTACATTAGGATATAATTATTCTAGACTTAGATGCTTGACCTCTTTCAAAGTGCCAATTAGGTAGTATTAAAATTATACCCTCCTCCTAGAGCTGTATTCTTATCCTTTGTTTGCTTTCTTCTCAGATGATATTCCTAAAAACTGTGTGTGTGTGTGTGTGTGTGTGTGTGATTAGTATTTATCAAAAGATCAGGGTCAATTCTCTTAAACTCTCCCCCCAGAGGATCCCTGAGAGTTGAGATTCTGCTGTAAAGTGTTCAAAAAGGAACATTTCATTTTAAACTTTTCTTTAATTACTATTTAATGCTTTCATAAATCTCACAAAGTCCATTTCTAAGAAAGAAAATTGGATATCATCCAGTAAATTTGCCTCATTTTATAGATAAGAAAACTGAGATCTGAAAAGGTCAAAGGACATACCCATGGTGACATAGCTGATAAGTGGAAGAAACATCCTATGTTAAGGGAATAAAAAGTCATAAAATGAATATCATTTTCTATTTTATTAAAATGCATAAATGTGATTTTTAGGAAGTAGTTCCATGGTAATGTTAATTTCTCCCAAATGTCCCTTGTACTTAAGAGACATTTCAGTCCTGATGTTTTACATTGTATGTGTTTATTCATGCTTTAAAGGTTATATTTCTGCTCTACATCTTTCCATGTCTTTATTTGCAAATTTTTACTCACAGATATGTATTGGTCTATTGGTTGCATTTTGAAACCAAATTGTTTAGTGTTCTCACCCTTTGAGATTGCTCCTTCTTAAAGCAATAATATGGAAAATGTCCACAATGATGGAAATACCTGTCCTCCCGCATTAGTCACGCCAGGGAAAATGCGCACCTCTCACATTTTGTATATGAAATATCCATTGGTATTGGGAACAACTGTACTGTGGCTGTTTGCATCATTTACCCCAACCGCCCCCCCCCCATCTTCCATTTCTTAACCTCTTTATCTCCAGGAGATAGAAATTTAAAAATTGTCCCCTTGGCAATTTTATATCTCCCTACAATTAAACAGAATAAGCATAAGGACTTCAGAACATCTAAAATTTGTGATAAAAAAATAAAAAATAAAATAAAATATGTGATAAAATTACTATTGCTCCTCAAAAGCCCAATAGAAAGTAGAAGTTTTCACAGTCACAGTGAATTTCATTCTTACAAGTGATTTCAACTAATCACTTTACAAATTCACAAGTACACAACTATTTTAATACTACAGTTAAAATAATAAATGTTATTCCCTTTTCAATGTTTGCCCCACTCTGTATATGTAAATCTACAGATATTTTCATCCCCATTTAATTTTTGTAAACACTTGGGGATCCCTGGGTGTCTCAGTGGTTTAGCGCCTGCCTTTGGCCCAGGGCGAGATCCTGGAGACCCGGGATCAAGTTCCGCGTCAGGCTCCTGGCATGGAGCCTGCTTCTCCCTCCTCCTGTGTCTCTGCTTCTCTCTCTCTCT
Organism: Canis lupus dingo; assembly: GCF_003254725.2. Classification (NCBI taxonomy): domain Eukaryota; kingdom Metazoa; phylum Chordata; class Mammalia; order Carnivora; family Canidae; genus Canis; species Canis lupus. The sequence continues at coordinate 18,691,236 of NC_064254.1, forward strand.
ATGTCTATCATAAATAATAAATTTTTTTTTAATTTTTGTAAACACTCTTATGGAAGAATCAGCTCCTCCTACTTTGTTTCCTTGTACCCAGACCATCAAAACCTATGTGATATCAAAGCCTTATAAATCCCAGGGCAGGTGCTTGAATTGTGTTTTCACACATTTGACAATAATTTTTCCAAATCGATGTTAAAAATATATGATCAAGGAATGCCTGGGGGGCTCGGCGATTGAGCTGGCTGCCTTCTGCTCAGGGCGTGATCCCAGGGTCCTGGGATCCAGTCACGCACTGGGCTCCTTGCATGGAGCCTGCTTCTCCCTCTGCCTTTCTCTCTCTCTGTCTCTCATGAATAAATAAATAAAATCTTTTTTAAAAAATATATGATCAAGATTCTTTTAAAAAGTATGATCATGAGAAAGCTTCAAGATAGAAACATGTTAGAAAAATAGAGTCAGGCTGTCACCAATAAAAAGTGCAACTGTCATATCTTATTAATAAATTTGGTGGATAATAGTGATTCTGACAGGTGAGAGGTGGAAGTGGCATCTGCACATGTCAGAGTAAGTCAACGCTTCATTTTCTCTCTTCCTTTGCCTGTTTGTAAATCCAGGACAAAAACAACTCTGGAAAAACTTAATTCAAAAATACCGTCATCTTAATTTCAGAAGGAAAGGGGGAAGGAAGGAAGGAAGGAAGGAAGACAGCATTATAATGCTGTGAATAAAGTGTTCAACATATGGTTAGAAGGCCAGCCCTATGGTTAGTATGCCCATCCCCACTTTCCAACCAGGACCTTAAGTGAGGCCCTGGCACCCAGAATGAGAAGAGTCAGGGTCTTGATTTGACACAATAATCCTAATTTAAAATCTTGGCCTTTTCCATTTGATTATTCTTGTTTGTGGATGATTTAAAAAAAAAAAAACCAGACAGCGCATATAATGTGTAAAAGAAAAAGTAGTCTATCAGGCAGCTGCAAAGGAAGATAGTTTATGAACTTGAAATCGGACGTGCCAAGATGAGAAATAGGAGAAGGAAGGAAGTCTGAGAAAATTAGCTAATTCATAATTATATTTTTAGAAAAAAAAAGGATACATGAGACATGAAAGTGCTAGTAGTTGATCTTGATTTAATATAATGGTATTTGTCAGTAACTTTTTTTTAATAAAAGAAGTTATAAACCTACTCCGAAAACCTCCAGCAGAGGGCTCTATCCTAGGTGCGTTAGCTTTCTATTGGTGCCGCCTATATTTATCGGAAAATACTCCATTTGAGGCTAAGAGGGCATTATTAACTCTCCTCTCTGCTCTTAAAAACGGAAATAAATATAAGTGAAAGGGGAAAATACGAATATAACTGTCTCGGCTGTCTCCAGCAAGCTTTTTACCTAGGCGACTGCCCTGAAAAAGAAATACAGGCATAAAGCAAGACGAAAGGAAAAGTGAAACGATGAAAATGCATATTTTACTCGTTTATCTTCCTTTCCACACCAGAGTTTGTTTCGCCTTTGTGTTTGTTTTGTTTCGCATCTATTAAAAGTCCTCCTGGGGATCTTTTCCTACTTCACGTGATTGGAGGTTAAAGCGAAATGTAGCAGAAAGTTAAGAGCAAGCGAAGCAGGTTCAACTAAGGAAAATTTTCTCAGTAGAGATTGAGCTTTGAGTTGCACATTTTTTGAGACTTTTGGACTTTTTAGATCCTGAAACAATCGTTTCAAAAACTAGTAGGTATAACAAGAATTGAATTTTTAAAACGCTTTTAGGGATAACAGGTTTTCAAGAACGGAAAGAAATCGCTAAAAAAGAAATTGAGCGGCCGTGCAGGATTTGCTTTATAAAAATCCCGACAGAGGGCGCTGTTGCCCGCTCGATGACTGAGCGCAGGCTCCCAAGGAAAGATTTCCCTTGCAATTTCTAGGATTTTTTTGAATAATGCCCATGTTGAAAAATTGACGCAGGTTTTAATTATCGTTACGTATTTCTTTGCATACTCTTTATACATGTGTGTATATTTTTAAAGTTATGCTTTATTCTTAATAAAACCAGATTTTTTTTCAGTTTTCCTAAAGAATTTATATAAATTTTAACCAAATATTTCAAGATGTTTCTAATCTCAAAAATACCTAATATTAGCATAAAATAAAATTGCATATGCAAATTTTGAAATTATACACATACAAGGCTATAAAACAGCTATGTTAATAAATTTTAAATAGTTTTACATATGAAAGTATCTTTCATGGGGTTTTTTGGTTTGTTTTATACTTAGAGTCTATTTATTTTAGGCTAATCAATGATATACCAGAAAGAGATTTAAGATATTTCGGGGGGGGGAGGAATTAAGATTTTTTTTCAAGTGCTTTTTATTTGGGTTGGGATGATCTTTAGATTTAAAGAGATAATGGAGCTATTGACTTGAAAGGAAAAGAATTATTCTCATTAATAAATTTTGTCTAGAGCATCTCAATTTCCATGTGTATAATATTTGTCTCGCAAAATATTGATCTGAGACTGACTTTAGTTCTGGAAAGGGTGAGAAGGAATGGTAAAACCCTTTCCAAGTTCTACCACACAATGAAATTGGAAAGGATGCCTTCCCACGTCCAAACCAGCTCTGGGGGCAAAGAAGAAAATCTCTGCTCATGCTCCCAGTGGGAAATCTGTATAGATTTTGTATGGTTTAAGGTGTTAATATTTAACGTAGAGGAAAAGAAGAAGGAAGGAAGGAAGGAAGGAAGGAAGGAAGGAAGGAAGGAAGGAAGGAAGGAAGGAAGAAGGGTGAGAGGGAGCCAAAAAAGGAAAGGCAAAACAGGAAAATTATAACTGGAAATGAAAAAAGGGTGGGTTTATTCCTCAAGTTCTTTCTGAAGCACCTTTTTTGTGCTCCTTTTATTGGACTTATAGCTAAGAAATCAAATTAAAAACCTGCAGAATTGTTCGTTCTGCATGATACGAAGCTTCTCCCTGTGTTTCATCGAGTCCACGGCGGTTGTCCGGAGCCCTCTCCTGGAAGAGCGTCGGTCCCCCGCGCACACGGCCGCGCTCAGCAGTCGTGAGATTTACAGACAATCGCCCTTTGCAGATTCGCTCTTATCAGGTTTAATAACTTCCACCCCAAATTGCCCCGGTCCCTCTTCATTCCCTCCTGTCATTTATTTTCTGCCCCAGGGGCAGAGATCCTCCACTGGATTTCCCTTCTGGCTGTGGGAATCCTTCCGTACTCTGAAAGGGAGTAGAAAAATAGAAGGGGGTGGGAAAAAAAAAAGAGGAATGAGGTGAGTATTCCATTTCGTGATGAAATTCGTAAACTCTGTGCCTTAAAGGGCACCCATTTTCAAGGTTTGGTTAACTTTGTTATCATTGTTTATGTGGTCCTTTTTGGTAAAAAAAAAAAAAATAATACACAGTTCACTAAGGAAAAAAATGCATTCCAAACAAAAACAAAATCCATACACACTAAAATATTTTTCACTATCTCTTTGAAGAATATTCTTTAAATCTTCCATACGTTCAGGTGAACATTTCTTGACTGTCCATGATTAAAACCACTTAAAAGTTATAGACCACAGATGCAAATGTAATGTCCTATGCCTCTGCAATGAAGGCTCGAAATTAACGTCGTACGAATGCGTGCGTGTGTTGCTCCCAACATGTGAAAAAAAACCCCACCTCATGATATGGAGACTCTAGCCAAGGCACATGGAATTCGTTGAAAATGCACACAAACAACCATTAAAACGACAAGACAGACTGAGGTGTTCAAACAGTAAGTTTCCAAATGTGTAGTGCAAAATGACCAAAAAATACTAGAAATAGTGTGGTGAGCTGGCTTTTTTTGTTGTTGTTATTCTACACTGACAGAGGTACAGTTTGCAAAAAAAAAAAAAAAAAGTTTGTAGACATCAATACAGAGAGATTGCCCTAAAAAATCCTCAAATCCATCTTCAAAATACCCTCCTGCTGAACACACATGAATAGGAGCTTTTGTGTATGAAAATCTCAGCAATGGTCCCCCTTTTAAAATCTACATAGAAAATGGGGGACTGTTGGTCCCATGGCTTCTCATTATGAATCGTAAAGACTTTAGTCAGTGGCTACAATGATTCATCATTTTCCATACAGAGGTTTTTAAATGTGTATATTTATATTAATCACACTGAAGACTATCTCTCCTTTAAATGTATGTTTAGAGTCTGTAGACTCTGTGTGACCCAGGGGTGCTTATATAACTCAATGTGGGTGTCCGGGTGTAAATACGTGTTTATGATTTTTTTTATAATATATATGTCTGTGGGTAGCATCTAACTCCTGTGTATGTAATAATGTTTTTCTCTCTGCTGAGGCTTACTTCTCCAGCCTATTGTTTGAGACAACAGATATAAGTTGCGATGGGAGAGGAGCGTCGGATTTGGTGTGTATCCCCCATTTCCAATTATAGATGGATCATTACAGACAGCGGAGTCCTGAGAAGCCAGACATCTGCTCCTCACATGAATGCACTCACCTCCTAGAGACCAGGCTGCCATCATGCTCTGGAAGCTCGTGGAGAATGTCAAGTACGAAGATATCTATGAGGTGAGCCGACACCCCCAGATGCATCTTAGAGCTTTGCAGATAGAGAATTTGAGCTTCTTGACACCCCAACTGATATATATTTTTCAGCTATTTAGTCGTAGATTCCCGGCCGGTTTTCTCAGCTTTCTCTAACTTTTAGAAAAGCTGGTTGGGGAGAGACTTCGCTATTCGGAAAAAGAACTTTAAGGCTGAAATCTGGCTACTTTAAGTTAGGAGATTTCTCTCTCTCTCTCTCTCTCTCTCTTTCTTTTTTCTTTTATTTTTCTTCCTCTCTTCCTCGCCCCCCCCCCCCCTCCTTAGGCTCTGATGGGGAATGTGGTGCTACTGAATGTGGGCAGACAAAATAGAGACTAGTAAAGGCAGAGGCTCTCCTCGTTTTGAGTGTGGGAGAGAATTAGATTTTCAAGCCTCATTCGTAACAGACTCGGGCTCTTAATTTTTATTTTCAATAATATTTCTGAAATCGACAACAAACGGATCCAAGTAGGGGACAGAAAATGAGAAGGAGGGAGGTAGATAGACGGTTAGAGGGGTGTAGACAGAGCACCAGCAAAGGAGTCCTAGCAGATCTTTTTAATCTTTTTTCTTTTTCTTTTTTTTTTTCTCGTGTTTTGCTTATTTTGAGGGTCAGTGCGTCCAACCACCGCAAGTGTGGGCATTTTGGACGCGGCGCTCTGCCCTTGCTCGGCGCGCAGGGCGCTCCAGCGCCGGGGGCAGCGTAACTGTCGCTCCGGCCGGAGACGCGGCTGGTCCGCCCGGCGGGGCCGGGGCCGGGGCCGGGGCGGGGGCCGGGGCCGGGGCCGGGGCCGCGCCCGCCCTGCCCTCCTCGGTCCGGGGCGCCCGCTGCGGCGGGGCGGGGAGGGCGCGGCGGCCGAGGCCCGCGGAACTTCGCTCGGAGCCGGGGGCCTCTGGGACCCCGAGCTCGGCGCCAGGGGCACGGGGAGCGGAGGCTCCGGGAGGCGTCGAGGGAGGGGACGCGGGCAGAGCCAGGAGGCAGGGCGAGCGCGGCGCGGGCCGGGCGGGTGACGCACCCAGACCGCGAGCCGCAAAGTTGGGGAGAGGAGGGAGCGCGGGAAGCGGAGTCCCGGGCGCGGAGCCGCAGCCCCGCTCGAAGGGCCGCGCCCAACGGTGGCGGCGGGACGCACGGAGGCTCCCCGAACCGGGGGCGGCGGGCGGGGGGTGGGGAGAAAAAGAGAGCCCTCGGCTCGGGGACGCTCCGGAGAGCCCGGCGGGGAGCCGCCTCGCGGATCCCTGGCGGCGCGGGGAGGCGGCCGCTGAGCCCCGACCGCCGCCGAGGGCCCAGGGCTACCCCGCGGACCCGGGTGCCGAGGCCCCGCGGGCAGCCAGTGCCCCAGCTCCCGCCGGCCCGGGCTCCTAATTCTGGGGGGGGGGGGGGGTGTGTGAGAGAGAGGGAGGGAGGGAGAACAAGACACAGACGGAGACAGAGACAGAGATGGAGGGGATTTCGTCTTTCTGCGGAACGACGATCAGGGTTTTCCTTTCCCCTTTGTGCCTGTGTATTGACTGTAACGAAGAGCCGCGCCTCCGCCCGGTGGGGTTTGTTTCGGTTCGGCCTCCTTTTCTTTCTTTAACAGGCGGGATAATGGTAAAGTCGTAGGCGCTAGAGCGAGCGGTCCTGGAGAATGTGAGCGCCCGGCGTGGGCTAGGCGCGGGCGCACAGGGGGCCGCGGCGTGTCAATAGCTCGGGATGTACACAGAGGGGTTCCCGTGGCTTCCCAAAAGCCCAAAAGTAAGCAGCATCGAACTTGTTCTTTGCTGATGAAAAGTAGACTGGCTACTTGGGAGAGGAGGGAGGGAGGGCAGAAGGGACGGAGGGAGAGAGAAGGAGGGGTGGAGTGGAAGAGGGGTAGAGAGAGGAGAATAAAATGAGAGGGAGGGGGGAAGAGAGGGAGAGAAGACAGGGGAGAGGGGTGTGTGTGTGTGAGAGAGAGAGAGAGAGAGAGAGAGAGGGAGGGAGGGAGGGAGGGAGGAAAGGAGGGAGAGGAGAGAGAATATTGCAGGTATCCCTATTTGCCTAAATTCTCTGCTCAAAAATGTAGGAGAACCCGCAGCCCCGTGGAAGGAACCTTTTTCAGTCCGGAGGAAGGTTGAACTTTAACAGAAATGGCAGTCAGGCCAGTTGAACGGGTTCCTGAAACATCCAAAAAGGTTTTCTGTTGCCCCTGGCTTTGCCTGGAAAGGATAAGTTTAGTGTACTTCAAGATTGATTGCATATATTTTAAATTGGGGTAAAAAAAATCACAGACCGTATGAGCAGTAAGGAGGGAGAGGCTACACAAGAGACGAAAAGCCCCCATCTCACCCCTGTCCTTTAATAAATAAGCATGATCTCCAATATTCACTGCAACTCTGCAAACGTCACTGTAAACAACCAGGCCCACAGGTTTACTTTTCTCTCCCCTCCAAATGATGAGGCAACGCCTTTTTGTTTTTTAATCTGCACATGAAGCACCTAGGGCGATCAGTTCTTCCCATTAGGAAAGTCCCTCTCCAGGAACCAGGACACCTACGTTCTGTACAAGCCCCCAGCGATGCTCTCCCTCACTGCCTTGTCCAAAGGAGCAGGGGCTGCGTTATGCGTGTCCCGGCTCAGTTAATTGAAGTTCTGCCTCTTTCCTGCTAAACTTTTCCCCCAGTCTGCCTTTGCCAGCCCCCTCGTCTGATTACATCTAGTAATTCTCCACTGAATGAACGTCATTTACAATAGTAGGGGAGCTCTGCGCTCGCTGCTGCTTCACGCTCCATTTGTCCTCCATTCTCCCTTTAAAGTACTCGTGTAATATTAATAGTCATGAATATCAATTATTATGAGGCGGTGTAGGCAAGCGGAGGGAGGAAGGGGCGCCCGAGCAGTCTGAGCCCAGCTTCGGGTGGAAGAGGACTGCATCTGGAGCCCCGAAGAGCGGCAGAAGAAAAGAGGCCAAAAAGACAGCAAGAGACCGATGAACAGATCTGTCTGTGTGTGACAGGCATCGCCAATCTTGTTTGGGGGTGGTGGTGGGGGATTTTTTTTTTTTTTTGATGGCTTGTCCTGGAAACCCCTCAAGCTCGGCTCCTGTGTCCAGCTCGTTTCTCTGCTGGACTCCTTGATTTTTTTAAAAAAAATCATTGTTTGATTTTGAGCAGTAACCAGGCTTTTTTTTCCAGATGTTAGTCCACACCTATTCATCCATGGTGAGTTTGGATTCACGTTGTACCAGAATTGCATGCTCCCTCCTCTCACTGTCTCTCTGTCTCTCCGTCTCCGTGCGTGTGTCTCACTCTCTCTGTCTCTGTCTTCCTTTGAGCGCCTTTGGCTTGGTAATTTAGCACCATAATTGGACGAGGCTGCAGCTGCTTCTCTCTGCATTGTGTGTTCTCCGTCTGAGCTCCATGAGTCAGCTGGGGAGGGGGGAGGCCGCAGAGAAAAACTTTTTATTTGCCATTGCAGTTTGGAAATTTAGGTGACTATTTTTCACAAAACAAAACAAAAAAATAAAAAACCATAGGGACTTTACCAAGGCATTTCCACAGAGGAGAGGGAGAAACTTAAACAGTCCTTTCACACACACCTCCCCTTCCCCTTCCACTTCCAGTTTGCCACTCTGGATTGAACCAACACTAAGTTGTCTGGGCTTTTTCTTGTTTTCCCCTCTCAACCCCACGTCCTTCATTTTCACACCCTGGCATAAAACAGCACTAGATACAGAAAAGCAACCTAGAAATAACTCCTCGGAACCACAATTCAACTTAATTTAACATGGGTTCAGGATAAGATTTCAAAGGAGATCCATTTCAATCAAACACTATTTAAATTATTTAATTCCTCTTGGGGAGGGAGGGGTGACTGGGAACTCCGAGCAGGCAAATTCCTCAGGGCTCCCGGAATTCTCAGGTTTGCGCGGGGAGCTCTTGGTCAGCTGGCTGGGTTGCCAGGGGAGGCAGAAGTTGGTTTTGAACAGGAGTAGCCGCACAGCAAATAGTATGAAGTTTTATTTGTTATGCTTTGGACCTCTGGAAGAGTCAGGAAGAATAGTTGAAAACCCCCAGAAGAGGAAATACTCTGTGTAAGCCTCCTATATTTTTAACTAAGGAATTTAGAATTGCTGCCCTTACCTATAGTTACTGTACCCTCACCCCTCAGGCCCACTTTGCACTCCGAACATAGGGCTCAGATGTCGGGTAAGTGGGTGGTGATTCTCCCCCATTTTTTCCCCCAAAGCCTGGAGTTTGGAATTGCTGAAATCATGTGCCCTCTGAGTCAACTTGGGAGTTATAAGTTTCAGACTCTTGCTTCCCTGTCCTGGGAAGAATATACGAAGCCGAGCTTCTCCATTAGTCGCTTGTATTTTTTTTTTCTTCCTCTCTCTCTCTCTCTCTCTCTCTCTCTCTCCCTCCCTCCCTCCCTCTGTCTCTCTCTGTCACTCTGTTTCTCTCTCTCCTTCTCTCCGCTCCCAGGACCGGCACGATGGCGTCCCGAGCCACAGCTCCAGGCTCTCGCAGCTGGGCTCGGTATCCCAAGGACCTTACTCCAGCGCCCCGCCGCTGTCCCACACCCCGTCGTCAGACTTCCAGCCGCCCTACTTCCCGCCTCCCTACCAGCCGCTCCCCTACCATCAGAGCCAGGATCCCTACTCCCACGTCAACGACCCCTACTCTCTGAACCCACTGCACCAGCCCCAGCAGCATCCCTGGGGGCAACGGCAGCGGCAAGAAGTGGGTTCGGAAGCCGGCTCTCTCCTGCCCCAGCCTCGGGCAGCCTTGCCCCAGCTCTCGGGCCTCGACCCCCGGAGGGACTACCACTCGGTCCGCCGGCCAGACGTGCTGCTGCATTCGGCGCACCACGGCCTGGACGCGGGCATGGGTGACAGCCTCTCGCTGCACGGCCTCGGCCATCCCGGAATGGAAGACGTCCAGGTAACCACAAACAAACAAACGAAAAGGACAATAAATAAATAAATAGTGAATGCCCCAGGAGATAGGAGGGATGGGGGAGGGGCAGCTCTGTATCCTTTGGGGGAGGTAGTTTTCATCTTTAGAACAGGAATAGCTGGACACCACAATATAACTGTTAATACATGTATGGCTCTGTAGTGGCAATTCGATTTCTGGAGGCCCAATTATGAAAGCTGGAACCACTAGAAATCATAAAGGAGAAAAACCTATGTGTGTATGTTGATAGTTTAGCATCATCAGAATTAAGGCTAGATGTTTTTTGTCTTGCCCTAGCTACTTCCTATTCTCTTGTACTTTGTGCTAGCAAGCTGGGTACCCTTCGCAACTCACTCTCCATGGACGTCCCATAGTGGGCCTGGCCCCCAGACAAGGCAGGTGAAAGACTGGGCTGCCTAGAGCCTGGAGCTTCAGCATGGAGGGATAGGGTCCTCTTGCACTCCAGAAGTTCCTGCTGGAATTTAAGCGTGACGGTGCACATGGGAAGAAAAACATGTGCTGTGATTGTCCAAACCAGGACCCACTTTGAATGACTCATAAGCTGCTGAGCCCTTTTTCAAGATAAGTGATTTCCAGAGTCATCTTCCCAAGAAATGGAATAAATGTGGGGAGAGACCCAGAAAGCCATAATCCGCTTGGGAGTCCGAGAGGAGACAGACCATTTTGGAGAATGTTTTCACCTTTTGATCCATTAAATGACTGGGGAGCAATATTCTCCACATCCCTCTTCAATCCTCCCCCTCCTTTAATACTCTCCTCTCCCCAAAGCCACTATCCCAGTTAAAGAGGCATCACGTGTTTGTTTCTTAAAACAAAAGGCTCAAAACACTCCCCCCACCCACCCACTCCCTAACCCATCTGCAACCTACACAATGGAGACTGATTTGGTTGAGAATACTTGGTTAAACTAAACAAAGAAACATCAAAGAAATGATTTCTAAAAACTGTCTGGGTGATTCTGAGCAGGTTTCCTTTTGCTCCCTAATTTAAATAGTCTGCAGAAAAGATAAATATGGTTGAAAGGTGTTTGACACTTCTGTCTCATTGGCATAGTTGTATATATTACGCATCATTTCAGCCATACCTCCAAAGCAAAGAAAAATGAAATGGGGAAGAAAAGAAGAGTACTTGAGTCCTTCTTTACCTTACTTGGAAAAAAAAAATGTATTTTGAACGGTTAAAATGTGGTGACAGCACCAAATGCTGCCTGTGTGTAGTCTATGATGGTTTATTGCTTTAGAGGAGATTCTGTTATTTATTATTTCCAAGAATGATGGAATCACCTGATTTGTGGCTGGATTTACCCGTAGTAATAAGAATGGTAGTGTTGTTGATTTAATCAAGCTTGAGTATTCTATCTGGAGAAATTGCTCGTTTCGGAATACCATACAAGAAGGAAATATTTAATAGCTTCAAAAAAATGTATTGGGGTAATATGTGTGTTGGGGGGGAGCTAAGTTCTTAAATTAACCTTTCTGAGTAGGGCTCAAAGTGCTAGATAATGAAAGTGGATCAACCCATCACCACTGCTGTTGGCAATGCTAACACACTGGCCGCATCACCATCACCCTGCAGGCCGGGTGACTCAGTCAACTGAACCCAGGAGTTCTCTCAAAAGAGGGAATAGATTTCTTTGGTTTCAGTTTAGTTTAGTTTTAGTTTTGTTTTGTTTTTTTTTTTTTGTTTTGTTTTTGTTTTTTTGTTGTTGTTGTTTTTTTTAAGGTATAATTGTAAGGGGTTTTGGGCGTTTAGCCAAAGGTAGAGGAGAGAACAGGACCAGTTCAGTGTGTATTGGGGAGGACACCCTCTTCAAAGCGTCGTGCCACAGGCTGAGTTCTTGCGTCGGAACACGGACCGCGAGGTGCAAAGAGCCCAGAGGAGAGAAGGTGCAGGCCCCGGCCCACGCAGGCTCCCCGCCCACGCACCTCTGCCTGGTTCCTCCCCCAGCAGCTTCGCAGCAGCCCGTCTGGCGAGGTGGGGCTGCTCGCGGGGCTTTCTCTGGACGACCCTCAGTGCAGGGGGTCGAGGAGGGGGGCTGCTATCCTGCGCCAGTCCCGGGCAGCGGGGAAGATCTCTGCCCCCGCGGCGTTGACAGGCCTCCCGAGGCCTGGGTGTGCTTGACAAGGGGCAGGTGACAAAGAAAGGCAGGGGAAGAGGTGTACCTAGGACCAGACCCACGAATGCAGAGGCTGTGCCTCATCTGCTGCATCCCGGAGGATCCACTTCCGAATTAGGGATCTGGAGCGCCGAGGGGTTGGGGTGGGGGCAGCTGAAGTGACACGAGCCAGAGGGGATCTCACCGTTCCTTTGCAGCTACGGATTGGGTTGGCTGCGCCCGACCAGTCTTTAAAAGGGGACCAGAGCGTGTCTCCACCTGGACCTCAGTCAGTTGTTCGATCTTAGGAACCTAGTGTGTGTTCAGGCTCCCTCCTTCCTCCACCCAGCCCCGGACCAGGGCGCTGCTGGGCCGATGGGCCTCAAAGCGAGGGGTACTCACCTGGCGGAGTGGTTGGTATGGGGGGTATGTTGGGTGACCCAGACATACACGCGGAGGGCCACCGCCCCGACCTTGAGAGAAGAGAAGGAGGGGAGCTAATTAACCAAATGCTTCTAATATTTTTTAAATGAAACTATAAAACCCTGTCAATTTCTATTTCAATTTACTCACAGGGGCTATTAAACTAGCAAATCGCTGTTTGGGTTCTGGGTATGCTACATTTCACCCATTGTGTGTATGTGTGTTGGGGGGTGCAGTGTTAAAAACTCAGGAACACAGCATCAGGAAGAAAGATGGAGTGAGATGACACCTAGTTTGGAGTTTTGTTGTCGTGAACACCTCTCTTCTTCCAATCTTTGCTCTCTAACCTCTCATCACCTCTACCACCCCTGAGTATAAACATACAAGGATATTGTCAAACCCACCACACACACACACACACACACACACACTCAAACACGCCCTAGTGTCTTAAAGCAACCCCTGGTATCACTTTTAACTAAAGAAGTCTAGTAATTACGAGTCTGAGTTGTTTTTCTGCGCTTCCGCATGCAGTCCTAATTAAATCTTTACGATCCTCCCTGTGACGATTAAGCGCCAGCATGCTGCGTGAATATCCTGTACAAAAACCCAGCAGGCGGCCGTAATTAGATAGAAAATCAGACAAGAGCCTTCTCATTAACTACCACAACTACCCCACGTCGCTGATGAGGCGTATATACATATTTACGTATGGACGTGAGGGTGAGGTGTGGGGGCGCCGGGATCCTGGCCCCTGAGATCCCGGGCCTGCCCGCCCACAGACACGGGGGAGTATTTTTGTCTTGGGTGGACACCTCGCGCTGCAGACACGTGAGCATGGCAAGGCGTGAATCTTGAGCGTGTGTGTGCACGCGCGCGTGTGCGTCGTGGGGGCTCCTGAGGAGTTTCGAACAAGTTATGTGAAGTATTTTTTAAAGACGCTTTTCACTATTAATATGCACATGACATGTTGCAACATGGAAAACCGTTCTTAAGGAGAATAGCAATTTTCCTCACCTTTCCGACAACTGAAGAGTGACTATTAAAAACGAAAAGAAACAAATTAACATGCTCCCTTCGTGATTAGATCATCTCATTTCTAATGTACTGCTTGTTTGGGGTAGACAGTCTCTTCCTTGTGATGAACACACACCCTGTCTGGGGATGCAGCCTGAGTGGGTGGAAGGTGCTGTGAAAACACAATCTCACTCTCAAGCCCTTTGCTTTTTACTTCTTTGTAGAATGGGTGACAGATTGGTCCAAACTTAGGTTTGAGAATCAGGGAAAACAGCAGTACATTCCAGAAAGACTTAGCATTTATTTTTCACTGGGGTGGGTGCGTGGGTGGAGGAAGGAATACAATGCTTTTGGATGCCCTGGGATGCACAACCAGAACTCTGTTCTTGTGCATCCTGACAGTAAGAAACTCATTCCAACAGCTATTTCCCCTCAGAAGTCCTGCCAACCCCCAGGGTTGAAACTTTCCTTCTTTAGGATAAGGCTGTGGCACAGAAGATGAATGCTCTTTGCCATTACCTAGGTGCTGACTGGGAGGATCCAGAGTCTCTGTATCTGTGTCTGTAGTTACTTGCCATCCTAACAGGTGTGCTCCTTGCCGGGAAGTAGCAGCAGCAGCAGCAGCATTGGGAGGGGGAGCAAATCGTGCAGGTTCCTCTGAGGGATTATCATGCAGCAAGAAATTCATAGCACACTAGGACGTGTATGGACTGCATGGGTGTGCGGTCCTGCCAGCTTGCAAACGTGTTCTTATGTGTTGCTGTTTGCATTCCATTCCAAATTGCTCAGACTTTAATTAAAATCCCATAATGTAAACTATTATGTATTTGTAAAATAACTCTAGGGTTAAGATGCGCGGGGATAGAATTGAAAACAGAAATTATTCTTACCAATATTGTTGAAAATATTTCAGCTATTGCCAAATTTTCACAATTCATAAGAGCAAATAATATAAAACTTTATATGTCTGTGTAACATCTATGTTTAATATAATAACTAAAGCAATACTGCATCCCAGATGTCTCTCATAGTTTCCTTTTTCCTCTGCTTCCATTGGAAGAATTTATAATTTGGGTGAATTTCATTTCTATGTTGATTTGGAGGTAATAATGATAATAATAAAACCTCCCTTTGTGAATTAATATAAATGGAAATAACAGAAACTCCAGTTTGGAATGACATGATTTATGTGTGCAATTCTTTAATATCCAGTCAATTTGAATAGTGATGTTTTTATATTCACAGTCAGTTGAAGATGCCAATAACAGCGGCATGAATCTATTGGACCAGTCTGTCATAAAAAAAGGTATGGATTATTCCTCCCAAAAGTAAGCAAAGTTTTCCTGTGCAGTCATGTCTTCATGAGTTTTCACTTTGGGGGAATTAGTTATTTTATAAGACAGAAATGTTTGTTCACAATCATAGGACAGAGGATGTCTAGGTGAAAAAAGGCCTGTCTGGAAGAAGGAAATTGGGGGAGGGGGGAAACGGCAACCAAAGGCAGAAACCCAGATAAGAGACAGAGGGACAGAGACTATTGCCATTTTTCTCATGGTACATTTGGTGGCAATTCTACATACATCTTAAATAACTGAACTAACATCATGTATGGAACTGGCTAGGAAACACTGCTTTAAAAAATGTGCTATAATTATTTCATTGGTAAGTGGAGTTTGCTGAGCTAAACCCTAAGTTGTTGAGACAGTTCTTGTTTTTGCATTTGATTGTTTTGTGTGTGTGGTGATTCTGTTCCCAGCTCTCTGTGTTTTATGAGTTGTCTCTTATTTTTTTTAAATTGTGCCAAATGTGTTGCCAAATATGCACATCCTGAGAAGTTGAGACAGCCTATGCACATTTCTAAATCTTTCTACATATGCATTCATGATTTAGTGTGACTGTGGAATCACCCCATACTGTTAAAGGGCATGTGATATTAACAAATGTTTGCAGTCTCTTGTACAGCTGTAAGCAAAATAATTAACTAATTAAACTAATTAAATGTAATTACAATAACTCATTTTGGGCGTATTGCAGCTGCTTAATTTTTCCCCCTCTCTTCTGACAGTCACTGAGAGAATGCCTGGCGATTAGTGTGGCTGCCGAAAGGCCCGAATGTCACTCACATGCCACCAATTTAGGAGCTTGAATGTGTAAACAGTGCAATCTTTAATTATCGCAAGAACTGGTATTTGGAGATACAATTTTAACTACTGTAACCCTTTCTTATCGATTCTGGAGAAGGCCTGTCCTTATATTTCATGTCAACAATCCCTAGCTTCAGTCATTTGTGATTAATTTGAGGCACGTGACATTCATCAAAACAATTAAAGAAAAAGTGCTTTGGAAAGTAACCCAAAGTCAAGCCTGTACAGTAGGAGGGTCATGAAGTAAGAATTACAAACAGGGTGAGGTATTCTGAATTATCTTTTTTTACAGAGACAGAAAACGTGGCTTTGAGAGGTGGAGGATAGGAGGGAGCAGCTGTACTTGGAATAATGCCATTTGGTTTTGGAATGTAAGATCCTGAAGAAGAATAGTAAGATTTGGGGCAGAACTATTTATTTTATGTATTGCTCCAAACATCCTTCTCTCTCTTCGTTAGACAGTATCATTTCAGTTTTTAATGCCAAGTTTTGGGTTTGCTCAGACACCCAGGCGTGGTGCTTAGATTTGCAACTGTGCTGACAGCTCACTTTCACCATTTTCTCTTGGGTCTTCTCTTTTGGTTAATTGCTGGTTGATGGGGGCGAGTAGGGGAGGGTGGGGAGGCGCTTCTCCATTGGCTTTTTTGTTTCAGCTCCCCCTCCCTTTTCATGGAAGGCTAGAATTTATCTCAGGGCTCTGAATCCTAGAAACAACATTTGGGCTGTCAGTGGGGCATGCCCAACAGATGACCAATCAGAAATGTTATTAATCGGCAGGCCAATAAAAATATTTGGAACTTAGCTTGCTTAACAAAACGGAACTGAAAATATTCTTAGATGTGGGATGCTTTGGTTTTAGGGCTTGTATATGTTTGTCAGCAAAATGTGATTATCTGTGTAGAAGGGTATCTCTGGTAGTAAGGAAAGGAGAATATTTACTACAGTTGCTCGTTCTGTTTTGAAGAGTACTTTTCAAAGTACTTTTCCTGGCCCTGAAAGCCTTTTTTTAAATTGTGTAGTTTTTAACATCTAAGTGGCACCCCAGTCACTTTATTGATGTAGGCGGTATGGTATGAATATGAACTGTTAGTTTAACTCCATTATTTAGTATCTCAGGTATTTGCTTTATTACATGAAGAACAGATCCTAATATATGTTTATCTTTAGAGAGTCATGGGCAAAACAGTAATAAGTGATTGATTTACTGTTCTAGATAACTATGAACCACTTAAACTAAGGATATGGATTCACTTGCTCCTTCCTGGCCCTCTGGTCTCTCCTCTTTGTCCCCTCCCCTCCTCTTATGAAGGATATCTCCCAGGGATTAATTTCATAAAAAGAGAGGTGAGAAAGTTTCTGAACTAAATTTTCTAAATTTCAACAACTGGCAAGGGACCTGGTTGCTTAATTTATTTTCTAATGGGCTTTTGGAAAGATTTAAAATTTTTTTTTTGTAGAAAGATTTTTTTTTAAAAAGTCTACCTCCTTAATAAAAGTGCCGCCACTGACCAGGTTCCATGTCTCTGCCATTACGTATACTGAAGCCAGAAGACTTAGGCATTAAGGATATGTCTCCATGTCTCTCACTCTCTCTAATTATGGAAGGACTCCCCCCTAAAACTTACCCAGTCCAATTTTTCACCCGTGTTGATATCACCCCATAGATTATAGGCTAGCTCTCTTGTTATGTTTGCTATCTGGGCTTAGCTGACATTTCTGAAGTAATTTAGTTAAGAGGAAATGAGTTGTTCCCAGTAGAGAGAGCAAACGAGTGGAGTGAAGGTAGCCAGCGTGATAAATGGCTCTTTCATTTGAAGATCTCCAGAGCTCGTTTACGGCTAATTTTCTGTATTGGCCCCCTTTGAGCTATTAATGCAATCGGCAGGGACCGTGGCCCCTCTCCTCTTAGCTGCCCCATTAGAGCTCCCATTAAGCTGCCGAGTCTCAACTCCAAGGCAGGAGTGGAGGGAGTAATGAAAGGTGCTTTTTAAACTCTCCTAATCTAAACCGGCAGAGGGTGGTTAATACGATTTGAAGGGGGCTGGTCAATGAGCAATCAATAAAGTAATAATGAGAAGGATTCGGTACATTAACAGTCTAAAAATCCAACGAGACATTAAAAAATCATTCTTAACTATCAGTTCCATTAAGATTAGGAATCTGGGCTGGGGAGGGGGCAGGTTGGTGCCCAACTAATATAAATGATCACAGCCATCATCCTATAGCCTAACTAAAAAAGGTTCACCTAGGCTTTAAGAAAAAGTTTTTGGTGCAATCAAAGGCCAATATGCAATCGGGTTGACACCTTAGAGAGCAGAAAATATGCTGGGATTTCTTGGAAAGGCTAGCGTGGCTGGAGTCCAAGGTTCAAATGTGACTGTGGGGCATTTTCATTGGGCTTAGGGATATCCTGTTTGGTTAGTTTCAGTTCAACTTCAGTTCTCTCCCACTTTTTTGCCCGTTAGTTCTGGCCCCTTCCCCATATAAACACTTTGATTAGTGTGGATTTTCTTTTTTTTGGGGGGGGGGGGTTATGAAGAAATTGCCAATTTCAGTTACAATGTTGGGATTCTTCCTTCTGACCTAGAAGGTAAAAAGCACTAAGAGTATGTCAGAGCCTCTGAAAGGATATGAGTTTCCCCTCAAAGGAAGAGGTTCACATTTCCAGAGCTGACTTGGATCCCAATAGGTATTTATTCAACTCGAGACTCTGAGATACATTCCAGCCACCCAGGGAGTAATCAGAGTTCACAGAATTTCAAAGTTGGAAAGGTTAGACGCTCTTCTCCAACTCCCACCCCAACTCCTAGTGAAAAAAAAAAAAAAAACTTGGACAGAAGATAAATTACTTTCTCAAGGTCCCACACACCAAGTAAGTGATGGGACCCAATTCAGTTTCCAGACTATTAGACTTTGCCCCTGAAAGACGCTAACCATGAATGTTTGTAGTTCTTAATATTCCAGGTTTCTTTGTGAGAATCTTTTTGTTTTTCTTTCCAGAATTTCAGTTCTCACACTTATAGATGTGCTATATATCCATGTGAAATAATATTTAGCCCTCAGGTAGATGAGAAACAATGCAAGCATAAAAGAAAGGGTGGTATGCTGGTGAGAGGTAGTTATTTCAAGCAGTGTTCAACCCCTTGGTGGCTTCCTAGTGTCACTCAGGGGGACTTACCCTTCAATCTATTAGATGGGTTCATTTCTTCCCTTCTTCCCCACCAGCAGATCAGAGCCACAAAGGGTCTGTTTGCAGTCAAACACAAAGATCTCAAGGCTATGATTTAACACTTAAGTTTAAAGAATACAGATTAAGTGCTAGTCTATTAACGCTTTGGCTGTCTATAGTCCACTAATGAATAATATTTTCTCTAATCAGTCCTCCTTCCTCACTCTTAAGTAAAACTCCAGTCACTGTAATGAAATATTGATCAGTCTTAAACCCCATTTCTACTCCCCAATATGATGCAAGGAAAAAAGAAGAGGAGTAAGTTTTGTGGATGTTATATCCAGAAGTTGGTCATGATATGCAACTGAGAACCAAATAGGAAAAAAAAAAAAAAACGGTTTTAATGTATGCACAGAAAATTGTAAACATGTAAAGAACTGAAAGCTTCACGCTGAGTTTTGCTATGCTCCATTTCCTTACCATTTCCTGCTGTCGCTTTAAACCTATCTTAGTCATCTCTGGGTTCCATGAGCAGGAACAGTGTGCTCATAATTACTAACAAATCAACCGGGCCCTGTTGCTCTCTGGGTTTATTGATAAGCTGGAGAAAAGCAGAAGGGAAAAGACAAAGAGAATAAAATATGGGGTTAATCAGCTGAGCTAAGCAGGTGTGAGAGAGGGGAAGGTAGATAACAGTGCCAGGGATTTAAAGGAAAGTTAGGACAAGAAATATGCAGGGTCTAATCTAAGATACCAGGATTAAGGCCAGAGTAGAAGAGGGTTAGAACCTGAAGATGAGGGAGTAGATGGTAGGAATATGATTTATACTTAAATTAAGAAAATGGAAATAAAACCTGAAGCATGTCTGCTCAAATAGTTTGCATCTTTGGGGGGTGGTGGACAACAACAACAAAAGAAGACAGCAGTGTGCTGACAGAAGCTGACTGGATTGGTGATATTTAGGTGATAATGCGTTTGTGGAAAGGTACAGCCCACAAGAGGGAACAATATACATTCCCCATAGGAAATGGCTCTTGTCAGGTAAATCAGGCAATTAACAATAGTGAAATTGGAGGGCAGGTTATAAAGTGTCTCTAAAGGCCTGGGTTTTCAAGAGATTTGGCAGCTGGGACTCTGAGAAGAAGATAAATTCTAGTCCTAAGAAGATATTTGGTGTCCGGTATGGGAAATAGGAACTGAACTTATTATTTTCAGCTTAGTGAGGTTTTTTTTACTGTTAACATATTATTTCTAAATAGTATTTAAATATAAAAACATTGCTGTGTGTCAAAGATGAGATTTTTGTGCAATTTATTTCTGTAGTTCTTACCATGTTAAAATTACAAAAGGCCATCATGTATATTTTGGGAAAAAGTTTCTCCAAGACTATCTGATGCTAATTCCCACGATCATAAATTATTTGCTTATAGTTCTTGAATATGAATCTGAAACAGAAATCGAGAGTGCTGTGAAGAATAAGATCAAAATAGATGTGGATGTTGTGTAAGAGAATTAAATGATAGAGTGCTCCCACCCAAATCACTGTCTTTTAAATAACTTTAATTCCATATTTTACTCAAATTTAATTCATATTCACACTTTGAATTCTCATTGGTTCACTCTCAAATGGGAAGCAGCTTCACTGATAAGAATATGATGAAGGGAATCAGAAAGAAGAAAGCACCCTCTGTAGCTCCCCACCACCACCACAGCAGTGCAGAAGATCCACTGTTACCTAACATCTTTTACCTGCCGTGAGACAAGGCCTTTGACTCTGTAGACAGATCCAGAAATACTAAAATGCCTACTAAGTAGTAGCAAAAGGGAATTCTCGAGGACACCCATCCATTCTCCTAGGAAAATCCTTTTCTACAAGGTGTTTGTAAAGGGCCACATGCAATACCTAATAAATAAGAAATTTGGGACCTACTTCGGCTTTCGGCAGTCTCTAAGCAATCATGGATGTCTGAATGCCAGAATCTGTAGGAGAGAGAATAAGCTGTTACAAAAAATACTCAGTGTTGGTTAGTCTGTTCTGTACAAGAGAGGTTGTGCAACTTGTTTGATATGCAGTGTCTTAGGCTCTAAATGGTGGAAAGAGCTTATCTGTCCCCTACCAGAATTATAGGATGAGACATTGTGTTTATTAAAGAGAAATGGAAACTTCCTTTTTCACGCCAGATGCACATTTCAATAAATCCCCAGGAATGGTGATCAACTAAATATATCTGCAGATCCTTTTTTTTTGGGGGGGGGGTATATTTTTTTATTGGAGTCTGATTTGCCGACATATAACGCCCAGTGCTCATTCCGTCGAATGCCCCCCTCAGTGCGCAGACTCGAGGACTTTACATACCATTGCAAGAAGCTAAGGTGTAAGGCAAGTCAGGAAGTCACCTGCCCTGTGGCTTCTAGAACCTGAAGAAAATGGGCTTCAACAATGTAGAACTCCAAGGGAGTAAGCCTGCCAGCGAATTGGGAGGTTGACCATTCATTGTTCTTCCTTCCCAGCCTTCTGGTTCTACTGAGCCCCGCCTCCTCCTGAGGTGCAGATGATACTGAAATACAATTAAACAGAAATACAGGCTGGAGAGGCTGAATGCGCCTGGGTAGCAGTGGCAACCAGCTGTCAGCTCTTATTAACTTCTGCATAAAACATACCTTGAGTGCGGTTTGTTATCAATTACTTGCCGAAATGAAACAACTGGGGCAAGGCAAGACCTCCGCTCACATGAATTAGAGTGATTGGTTGATTGATCAGGGCACCTGTTGTAAATCATAACTGCTCCAAATAATCACCAGCCGGTGCTTTAGTTAATTTGTAAACAAAATTCATGTCTCTGTGGAATTGCTTTCACTGGAGAGGAGCATTTGGGTTCATTTCTAAAAGAATGTGTTATGATGTAGGAAAGAATGAGATCCACTCTTGAGAAATGAGCAGCTCGTCTGAGCCCAAGCTTCCTGGTATCACTTGGCTGTTCTTGAGCCCGGTGTCCGATAGCGCCCACTGTCCAGGGCTCTCCAGGGCTCTCCAGTGATGACCACAGATTTCGATCCAATAGGAAAGGAGGGAGGGGTTCCCATAAAGAACACTGATACTACCCTTTTATATCATTGATAGTGTAAACGCTTTCAGGATTCAGCACCAAACGTGATTATCCTCGGGAGACGGACGAGGAATCTTAAAAGATTCCGAGAGGCTCACGGAGATGTCTCAGGTCACAAGCTAGCACACTGATGGACTAGGAGTGGCCGGGTTTCACAGCACCATCCAGGCTCTGGGCCGCGTGTTTTCTTGATTTGTAGAGTGAGCGGGGCTGTGGCGAGCGACACGGGGTAAGTTTCCAGAGGAGCGGTGACTTTTCCATGTGTGCGCACACGGTGCTCTGAACGCACGGCAGCCCCACTGGAGCAAACACTTCCTCCTCCAGCTTTCCACTTGGCGCCCGTCCTGTGGCCTCGCCCCTGCGCGCGCACCGGCACGTTCTATCAGCCGGTCACCAGGATCGAAACCCGGTCACCTTTATGGCATATGTTTCTCTCTCTCTCTCTCTCTCTCTAGTTCCGGTTCCTCCCAAATCTGTGACTTCTCTGATGATGAATAAAGATGGCTTCCTGGGAGGCATGTCCGTCAACACCGGCGAGGTGTTTTGCTCCGTCCCGGGCCGTCTGTCTCTGCTCAGTTCAACTTCAAAGTACAAAGTAACTGTGGGGGAAGTTCAGAGACGGCTCTCGCCCCCCGAATGCCTCAACGCGTCTCTCCTCGGCGGCGTCCTCAGAAGGTAAACCCCACCCCCCAACCAGTCCTCACGGGGGTGAAGGAAGAGGGCTCCCTCCCGGAGACCGGCAGAGAGCGGGGGCGCAGTTGCCTAGCAACCGGGCGTCCGGAGCGCGCGGGCCTCCGCGCTGCGCGTGCGGGGAGCCGCGGCCGCCGCGTGCTGGGGGCCGCGCGTGCGCGCGCGCAGACGCCGCCGCCGCCGCCGCCGCCGCCTCCGCCTCCCTGGGACCCGCGCGCCGCCAGCACGCGCCGCCTCGCTCTCGCGCAGCTGTCGGCGCTGGGAACCTCCCACGCTCCCGGCCCTGGGCCTGGCACCTGGCTCCCTCCTAACCGAACCCCGGGGACGCGTGGAGGGCATTCGGTAGCCGGCGTGCAGCTCAGAACTTGCACACACTTCTCTAAAACAGACGTCTCGCGGACTAACCTACTGTGTCCCCCTAATGTGCCGTGATCTTTCTGTTTCGGTTCAGAGTATGGTTAGCGAGCAACTAAAGTGCTCAGTACGCACCAAAGCATTGTTCCCTACGGTTTGCAAAAAAATTATTTTTAAAGATTTATTTATTTATTCATGAGACACAGAGAGAGAGAGAGAGAGGCAGAGACACAGGTAGAGAGAGGAGAAGCAGGCTCCCTGCACGGAGCCCGATGCGGGACTCGATCCAGGACTCCAGGATCACACCCTGGGCCAAAGGCAGACAGACGCTCAACCACTGAGCCACCCAGGCGTCCCAATTCCGTGCTAGACTTGCGACCTCCTGCCCTCGGTGAGAACACCACCAGTAAGAACAGTGCTATAGTGAGAGACATCTCGGGGGCGTTCAAACAACCCCCCAATATTGAAAGAAGACCTTCCAGAGGCTCCTTGTGGAAAACGGGGGAACACATGGCTTTTATCTTAAGATTTAATAGCCTTCCCCGCAGAATCTCTGCCAATGCCTGGACAAACGACACTTCGGACGTGTCTCCAATAGGAAGGTGACCCGGTAGGAGATGAACTTCTCAAGTTAGCCTCTTTGGGAAGCTGAAAGTCCCTTTCTTTCCTAACAGTGGCAGTGCGAACAGTACTACAAGAGAGGTCAGGGTAACTGGGTTTTTGCTTGTTTTTTGTTTTGTTTCGTTTTTTTTTTTTTTTTTTTTTTTTTTTTTTGTATTTTTGCTCACAATTTAGCACGTACAGGGAGAGTTTGGGGAGGAAGTAAGGGTATGATTCGTGGGTTTCTCTCTGAATCCTCTTGGTCTGCTCTCCAGGAGTGAGTCCTTGGAGCCCCGCAGTGCGGAAGTTTCTTTCAATCACCCCTGGGCATTGAGCGTGTGTGTGTGTGTGTGTGTGTGTGTGTGTGTGTAAAACTTGCTGTGAGATTAAGTGAGATAATCAATATACAGTGCTTATCGCATAACTAAACTCCCTAACGTGTTAGTTTAACTGTTATTGTGATTACCATCATCATATTGGTTTCATGTTTCAATCTTCCTTCCCCTCTTAACCCGACTTCATTTTATAGCCCTTGACCCCTTCCTTCCTCAAGAAGCCCACCTGTTTCAGCTAGTTAGTGCCTTCTCTCTGAACCACTTAGTTCTTTTCCTCTTTTCAGCAAGATTGTAGCTTGCCCAGTTTCTGTTCACCTAACTGGCTCCCTTACAAGGAAAAGAGCTTGTGTGTTTGCATGTGCAATTTATACCTTTTCTGGACGCACAACCTACACCCTAATTATTCCCATCTGGTATCATTTTTTTTTTCCTCACGAGATAAAAAAAAAAAAGAAAAACGACTCAATTTTTTTATGCTCTGTATTGCAGAAATTAAGCAAACCTCAGCATACTATCAGCAAATAACCAAAAGGAAAGGGGGAAAATGTGTTAACCTCAAGTTAAAACCTCTTCAAGCTCCACTGGGCTTTAGATTGCTAAGTCTAAACTTTGTTTCAGGAACACTCTGAGGTTAATCAGAATGTTAATTCTTGCAATTTCAGAGCCAAATCGAAAAATGGGGGGAGATCTTTGCGAGAAAGGCTAGAAAAAATCGGTTTGAATTTACCCGCGGGCAGGCGCAAAGCAGCAAATGTCACGTTACTCACCTCCCTGGTGGAAGGTAAGCAAGACGTGTGGCCATTTCAAGAAGTGGCTGAGTTTAACTGTTGGCTGAGGGCTGACATTTTACACGTTTCATGATTAACTGGAAATCACTGCAATTGTTGTGCCCTTATGAGGTGGATGTCAAGCGGCTGCCTGAGAGAAGTTCAAAGGTCTTTTTACTTAGAGGGAGATGGCAATTGTAGAGAGGCCAAGGGACATATGAGAGGGTCCCTAAGCTCTGAAGAGTGCTCGGTTCCAGACTCTAAGGCAGAACAGGGGTCACTTCTGCCACCAGGTGCAGGACTCAGTTTGTGAAACACCCACTTCTGCCACCAGGTGCAGGACTCAGTATGTGAAACACCCTCCGTATGAACTCTTGTGAGAGTAACCCTATAAGCAGCAATCCATTCTCTATCCCTCTCCTTCCCAGCTTCTACGGTCAGTAGTAGGAAACACATTGTCATTTTATGAAACGATTATTGCATTCCCGACCCCTACAGTTATTTTAAAACTCTTGCCACTCCCGGGGCCCTATCTCCTCCTGATTACCTGGGACTTACTATTATTGAAATATGGCTTAATGAAGTCAGTGAGGCCTAGGAGAAAACAGGGTTGAGGATGGTGGTGAGGAAACAAGGAGGGGAGTCACATATGACTTCAGTGTAGATTCATCAATTGTGAATTAAAGACCCATAATTATAACAAGCATGTTCTAATTTGCTCATCATTTTGGGGTTGGGGGTGATATTTATGGTATGTAATAAACAGGATCTTCTACACAATCGAGAACAAGAGGATCTGCAGTTAATTTGTGGGGTGGGGAAGGGATAGGAAATACAGCCAGATGGTCCTAATGAAGGAAGTTGTAGAATTTTCTCTAGAGTCTAACGTGTTGGTCTTGGTTTTTTTTTTTTCTTCTATTTTTATGAATGTGATATTATGACACCCTTGTGGGGAATTGGTTTTTGGAGGAGAGCTTAGAATAAACCATAAAGTCATCACATTTATAGGCATTGCACTTTGCCGTCTTTAAGGCAAAGTTGCCTGGCCCAAACTCACCTTTCAGGGACAGCAGTCACTAAATTTCCTCATCACACTCATTAGCAGTTGACTCTGCCCTCCAGGGGATTGCTAATATCACAGACCTCATTTTGTAAAAAGCAGTTAAGGTCATCTGACCAATTGTGAATTTGGGTGGAGAAGGGACAAAACTGGAAAACCACTGAAATCCCAATATTCGTTTGGCAGTTTTCAGCTTTCTGGATCTGGATTGTTGTAAGCACCAAGCCTGAAGTCTTTTGTTGTTACTATAATAATGATGATTAAAAGTAAGTCATGATCCTTAGAATAATGTAGCTGTTGGATAATTCAATATTTCTTTTTCACGTTTGGTATCTTCCCTTGGACACCTAAGGCCGTGCATTAAAGGGTAATAATGCTTTATTTGAAAGGGGCTTCCACATGAGCTGAAGAACCTCTCAGCTGTCTAGGTTTTCTATAGCTGCTATGTCACCTTGTGCAGTAGAAAATCCTTAAGTAGGTAGATGATGACAAGAACCTCTGAGGAGAAACCTGAAACCTATCAGGGAACTGACAAAGAATAAATATTCCATTGCTGGACAGAAACACTCATTCCATGTATGTTTTGCATATGTTCTTTAATATATGTGAACATGTACACACATGAAATGATGTTTGCATATATTAGTTATTAATAAGAGGTTTTTTCCTAGTACAGTTATAGGAAGATACAAAAGATAATATACAAGATAGAAATACTTTTAAATTTTAAGTTTTATTTAGAGCAGGTGTAACAGGTGCTTTTAAGGGGGGGGTGGAATCTGGCTCAAATATCCAGCCAAGTGTCTAGGTGCAATTGTAAGGTGGCCCTTGAACATGCCTGCCCACCTTTCCTTTAAGAAAAATCCCTGAAAGCTATTCAGGGGATGTCTAGTGAGGACTTGGCTAAAAGGATCATCAGGGAGAGGCTGAGAAGAGCAGCATGAGGAATTTGTTCCATCAACTTTGATGGCTTGAGAATCATTTTTATTTGGGCACCAGCCTCACCTTTGCTTTTGCCCCCAACAGCTGACCTCTTTTGTAAATAACAACAGTTAACCAGGAAGTATCTCTTGTCCTGGGATGACTAAGAACTAGGTGCTGATTATTACCTCTGGTGCTGTCTTTTCAGGAGAAGCTGTTCACTTAGCTCGGGATTTTGGGTATATTTGTGAAACGGAGTTTCCTGCTAAAGCTGTTTCTGAGTATTTGAACCGGCAGCACACGGACCCCAGTGACCTGCACTCCCGAAAGAATATGCTGCTGGCTACCAAGTGAGTGTCCCAGACCCTCAGCCCTCCTCCCTGACTCCCACCCTGCCGCATCACCTCCCTTGGGAAGGAGGTGTTGGGGAGCGGCAATGCAGATCTCATTTGTGGAGCAGGGATGCAGCTCAGTGGTAGAAGTAGTTTTAGCTTTTGCAGCCTGTGGATTGCTGGCTAAGAAGCCCTCCCGGCTCCACCTTGCTGCCCTTCTTCCTCTCCTTCCCCCCGCCCCACCCAAATTGATTATGGGCTGTGGGTTTGCCCTGGTCTCCCTCTATTTCCAAGTTTCTGAGGGAGGTGGTGTGGAGAATGGCCTTATTAATATGAATCCAGGCTTTTTACAGTTCTTATCCCCAACCCTGGGGATGCCAGGCAGACCTTTCTTGGGTTGGTCGTGGTTCCAGTTCTTCCCTAAATCCCTAGGTGCACATTTCTGCCTGGTTTCACATCTCCTTGTCATATGCCCGCTCAGAGTGTCTATATGTCACCCACTTGTACCCGTCTCTACCCGCAGCTCTAATTATTCTCTTTCCAACGTTGCTGTTTGGCATCTTCCACAGACGTAAAATTTACTACAACTCCAGAGGGGAAAATAGTAAATCTCTGGCTAAATTTAGGTCTAGAGCTCATTTGAACTTTTACAGTGGGTTTTCTATTTATTTGATTTACTCCTGTCTTTGGCTTCGGTGTCATATTGTTGGTGTTTTATGGCCGGCTCAGGCCTGCAGTGGGCGGCGCTGCGTGCACCCGCACGTTTCTCTCGCAGGCTCGGTCCAAACAGCGGCGCTCATTTATTTAGTGCTGGAGGACGCGGTTTGTTCCGTTGACAGCGTAATTTAAAGAAATATATGGAAGGCTGAAAAATCATTTGCTCAAATTTGTCCAGATGTTTTTGAGACGTGATTGGAATTTGATTGCCCCTTTCCGCAGGGTCAAAAAATATTAATGTCGCAGAACTTTAATTGCTTACAGACCCTGCTTTGGGCTTTGAAGATTTAGAATGTTTGACTCTAAGCATTTGTTCTCCCCAGTTCAGAATTTCCTTTTTGGCACTTTGGTAATGAGTGCAAACTTAAGGAAAGACTTTAACCATCTCTTCCAACGATCAAAACCTTGGCGCCCATCCTCTTTTTGGAAGGTTTCCTTCTGATGCACCAACTAGCAATATCACAGATCTACTGCCCTCCTGTGCCATACCTTGCCTTGCTGCCTGGTATTGGGGGACCCGTTGGTGCTTTATAAAAGAATGAATGCACTTTGGGGAAAAAATAAAACTAAAGTGTATAAATCAGGTAATAGGATTCCACAAATTCTATCATTTCCCTAAGGAATGCTTGTAACTTCCTCCACCCCATCACCTCTTGAAGCCCTGTGGCTTCACTTACAACACCACTTCTTAACCAGGGGTATCAGAATCATCTGGGGAGCTTTTCCAAGATTTTTATTTGTGGACCTAGCCCCAGGCTCCCTGAATTGGAATCGTGGGGGAAAAGGCATGGACATGTGCATTTGAGCCCCGACGGTGTTTCTGAGGAACCCCCGGCCTAAGAACTGCCCCATTTAGGTAGAACCATTACCCA
The DNA here is from genome assembly GCF_003254725.2 of Canis lupus dingo. NCBI lineage: Eukaryota > Metazoa > Chordata > Mammalia > Carnivora > Canidae > Canis > Canis lupus. The sequence continues at coordinate 18,719,364 of NC_064254.1, forward strand.
TTTCCTCCTGGTTGTAAGATGTATGTGTGCATTTCAAGTGGAGAAACCCGTAGAGGAGAGGGTAGAGAGAGAGGATACCTGTTAGGATTCTCTACCCACCAGCCTTAAAGCCAAAACCGTTTCACCTGCTGCAGGTGGGGGTGGGGGAGGTATTATCTGTCTTGTTCAGCCATTACTCTTCCTGGGAGTAATCCCCCTGGCAAAGGATGCCCCAGGGTCACTTATATGGGCCTCTAGGTACCTGCCTTGTTTATCTGTTGGCCAGGCCCCATGAGTCAGGCCATCCCAGGGTGGGGGTAGGGGGGCAGGGGCTGGGACTGGAGCTCTGTGGTTTTTCTTTCTCATCACCACCCGCCCCACCCCTCCCACCAGTGGAAGCAGGCTGACAGGAGCAGTCTGCCAGTCTGTGAGAGGCTGTGGCCTTTGGGATGCCATTCCTCTGACTGGTAGCAGAGCCAAGCCATTGGACCTTCCGGGCTAAAACCCTCCTATATTTACCTTCTTGTCCACCTCCTATATTAAAAATTTCTTAAATAAGCTCAATTCATAGTTAGGCACACAGGATTTCTAAGGCTGAGAGGTTCCTCTAAATTGTAGTTGCCTTGAGGAAATAAAAACCTTCAACAAATAAAAATCTACCCTCCCCAGTGTCTTAACCATCTACCTGTAGGTTTTATTTAAACAATGTAGGAATCCTTTTATATTGACAACAATCCTGTTGTACAAAGATTTTTCAGTAGCCTTTACTTAAAAGAAAGAGGAAAAGGGGGAAAATATACCTTCCTTCCCAAATACTACAGGTAAACAGATTTTTGCTTTGGAATCAGCATTCTCTCCTGGAATAAACAGTTGCTTGCCCTAGGCCATGCAAGTCTCTGCAATCTGCTAGTGTGCCAGGGACAGGCTTGTGGCTCAGGGGCCTAAATCTTTCAGGGCTTTTTGAGCCTGATCATCAAGAGGTTAGAGAAGCAGAAGAGAAAAGGGAGAAAGGGTTTTTGTTGTTGTTGTTGTTGTTGTTGTGTTTTTTTTTTTTTTTTTTTTTTTAGAACTGCCAGGTCAGAGCCAAAAATGACTGACTATTCAAAATCAAACGCTAAAGCCTAGCAGATTTCCCAAGCAGAGTTTAAGTGGTCCTGGAATGATGGAGGAAAGACTGGATTTGGGGGGGAGGCGAGGCAAACCTTTGGGATAGAAGGGGTGCATAACTCCCCCCCTCCCCCGCTTTCCTTCTAGTCCCAGCTGCTCCAGAAGGGAGAGCGCTAGGAAGGGAAACAGAGCGGAATCGTCCACATTAGCCTCGGTCTGGTCTCCGGCTCTATGGTGACCGGGCAGACGCCTCTGGGCTCGAGTGAGCGTCTCCTTTCTAATGCCAATGACAACGACACTGAGAGTGATTTCTTTTTTTCTTTTTTTTTTTTTCTTTTTTTTTTTTTTTTTTTTCTTTTCCTTTCCCACGTCTTCGCAGGCAACTCTGTAAAGAATTTACGGATCTGCTGGCGCAGGACCGGACGCCCATCGGGAACAGCAGGCCCAGCCCCATCCTGGAGCCGGGGATCCAGAGCTGCCTCACGCACTTCAGCCTCATCACGCACGGCTTCGGCGCCCCAGCCATTTGCGCCGCGCTCACTGCCCTGCAGAACTATCTCACCGAGGCGCTCAAAGGCATGGACAAGATGTTCTTGAACAACACCACCACTAACAGGCACACGTCTGGGGAAGGCCCAGGTAGTAAAACTGGCGACAAGGAGGAGAAACACAGGAAATGAAAAATTTAAAAAAAAAAGAAAAATGTTTTAAATACAAAAGGAAAACAAAAAAAAATTTAATTTTAGCTTTAAAATGTTGGATTGGCTTTGGAAGAATTATATTAGGTAGAATACACATACAATCAAATTTTAAAAAAAAGAGCTAAATAACTTTAAAAAAAAAAAAAACTGAGGCGCACAACGGAGCAACAATATCGGTTCCCAGTGTCTATTTCAAGATACATTTGGAGACAAACGTCCGGATTTTCCACTTCGGTTCTTTCGAGCTTAGTAATACTGATAAATAAAAGAAAACCATGATTTTCCCCCTTTGGAAAATAAACATAAGACTAAACAGGAGAAAACGCTAACTTATTGGAAGAAAATCGGAGAAACATTGTTGGTGTCAGTGCTTTTGAGAGTTGGTTGACTGAGATGCACGAACTTTTTAATTTTTAATATTTTTTTAGGAAACTCTCTCGCAGTCCCCGCCCTTCCACCTCACCTCACCCCTCTCCCAGCCACCCTTTTCTTCATTGCCCGCCCTCCCTCAAGCTGTCGCGGGGATTTTCCGGGACGAAAAGGAGTGTGGTTAGCCCCTTTGCGTTGTGTTGCGGTCCCCGCGGTGCCCCCGCCCTCCCCCGCCCCGCCCCCGCCCCTGGATCTTAACAATCCGGCACCCAGCACCCCTCCGCCCCCGTTGGCACCCTTGGGAGGGGGAGGGCGAGGGCGGGCGGGGAGGGAGGCCCACGGAGGTGCCGGCGGGGGGCGGGGAGGGTGGGGGGCTGCGGCTCGAGCCGGCCTGCCGAGCAGAGGCTCCTGCGGCTGAGGAAAATCCGGATCAATAAGTTGATTCCGACTCATCATCAGTTCCTTTCAGAAATGTTACTAATTCCCAGCCTTGCCAGCACCTGCATACAGAGAATCTTGCATTTGTTATATTTGTGTCATCTACCAATTTTAAGAACAATAGTAAAAAAAAAACAAAAAAGCACAATATGAATACGTTGATTAGTATGTAATTCCTTCGGAGGGGTATGTACCATTTCATTCTCTTCTGTTTTCCAAAGCTTTGCCCGCATGGTTTATGAGCTTCTTCAAAGAGGACTTGGGCTTCCTACACAATCTATAAGGTACAGAGAAAAAAAAAAAATCCGATCCCTTTTTAATCAAAGCCTGTGTGTCAGAATTCTGCAGGTGCACTTCTTTAAAGAAGCTCAAAGGGAATAATTTAGAAAGTGGCCAATAAGAGATTGAAGCAGCTTTGAGTCTAGTTGTTAACAGATACCTCAACACGGAATTCTAGGGGAGGGGGAGCTGAAAAATGAATTTTAGGGGAGAAGAATAAGTGTTCTTGGAGCCCAATGTTTTAGCAATATTGCCCTGCCTTTGATATAGATTCCATTTCTCTGGGCTCTTTGGTGATTGCTGTTTTAGCGGGCAAGGAAGCAGCTTTTCAAGTGGTCGTGGGGAGGAGGGTGGTGAGAGCTCCCGTGTTTCAGCAACAATTGCTTTCTTACAAGATGCTTTATGAATAAGACACTCCCCCCTCCAGACGCACACTTGTTTTGGCATATAATGGCAAAATAATGAATGCAAAGTGAAAGGAGATGTATTTCAGCTTTGAATTTTACCGTCTGTATACACTGGGACTATTCCCAGTAGATAAAGTTTCCTGCGTTTAATGTCTCTCATTCTGGCAGCCCTGCTCCTTTCCTGGGGTCATCTGAGCATTATCATGAAACAAGATCTGGAACCCGTTGTCCTCATCCTCCCCAAAGCAGTGGGGAAATCCACCCCCCAGTGGTCTCTAAATTTAGTGTTGATACATGCACCTCTTTATACAAACTAGACCTTAGGACCTTTGCAACATCCCTGAAAGATAAAGATCCAGATGTCAGTTCTGCAGGATTTACACTTAGGATCTACTGGGACTCTCAGTTCTGCCGCCCCCATGCATGGGCTTTGGCCTTGAGGGGAGGTTGGACTACTGGGATTTAGGCACCTGCTGAGAGCTTTGTGCGGACACTTTTATGGGGGGAGGGAGTTAGGGAGCTGGTTTCAGGTCACCAGGAAGGTCCAAGCAACGGTTAATGTCACACCCCAGTCCATCTACCGCTAGCTCCTTTGGGGGCTTCTGGGTGTGCAGGGCTCAGCCCTAGACGAGGTGACATACAAAGGCTGGGAACTAAACCTTACGGAGAGTGTAGACACTCCATCTCTCCCCAGCTGAGAAGCCTGCGCCTTTGTCGGAGGGCCTGGCCGCTTGCATTATATGTATTCTGATTGCAAAAGGCCAGGAGAAACCACACTGAAAACCATCGTCTCCTTTCCTTGCAGGGCAACGCGCCCCACGCGTGTGACGTGCGAGAGACGCGATGGACGCGCCTTGCTCTTACTGTGCAGGTCCTGAGAGCGTGTGGGCCACTCGCGCCCAGTCGTGTTGAGGACATAGAATCAGCCGCTGGAGAGGCCTCGGGCCGCGCGGGCCCTTTTCGCTCTCGGTCTCACCCTAAGGGCTAAGGCGACCGAGAAAGCCCCATTCTCCAGTAGGTAATGGGGCGGCGCCACGCGGGCTGCAGGCGGGGAGGGTCTCAGCGCTGCCCTTGCCCTTTGCTACCAGCGGCCGCTCCGGGCGCCTGCTCCAGCAGAGCGAGTGGCCTAGACACGTCCGGGGAATCGAGAGCTTCCCCAGCCTTTGGCAGGACGAAAACTCTTTCTCCTCACGCTCCTAAAGGCGGGTGATGGGATAGGAATTGTCCTATGTGGCTACGCAGTCTCTCCTCATCTCCCTTCGCCCTCATTTGAGGGCTGCTCCCGCGCCCCGCCGAGTAGAGCCCTCTGCGCGCTTCCCCGCCCCACCCTGGCGAGGAGAGCCCACTGCCGCCGCCGCCGCCGCCTCCTCCCCCACTTCTCCTTTTATGTACGACCCCCACCCCTTTGCTTTCGTAAGCCAGGCCCGCTACGTTTATCTGATAATTGAGTTATTAAAAGATTTGGTTTCCTTGGGCCCATAAATCAATAAACAGTAGGATTAACGCAAGAGTTTGCCTTTTAAGTCAAGGGAAACATTTAAAACAAGGCCTTTTGAGCTTTGTTTTCAAACCAAACAGGTGAGTCGCAGCTCTTCCTCCACCCCTGCACTCTTTAGGCATTTTATCCATGCCGCCTGCCCCCTCCCGAATGCTCAGTCCGAAACCCAAATAGCTAAAGATAGAAAAAGAAAAAAAAAAAAAAAAAAAAAAGGGAGTCAGGATGTGGCCGCGCTGCCTTCACACTTTCCACTTTGCAAGTTCCTTTGGAGGTTCCAAAGGTCTCCTGTCCATTCTCTGTCTAACCCCGCCTCCTCCTACAGGTATTAACGGGTCTCAAGGGAGAAGAAAAAAAAAAAAAAAGGAGGGAGAACTCCCTGAGAGAGTCTTCCACCATCAAAATCATCTTTATTTTCTCCCCCAGCTGGGAAAGTAACTTTCTCTCACCACCTCCACCCCCAAAATTATCTTGCATTTTCCTTCCTTCTCTCTGGCTCCACATCCTTAGTTTTCTCCACTCCCCCCCCCCCCCTAAAGAACCAGAGAGGCTTTCAAAGACCTAGCTGTTTTATTTTCTTTGGCCAAGGAAACCACTTTCTCTCAAGCAATTATTTCATATCCTATGAAAACTTTGGTTGAATGGAAAACCTGAAGCCCCGGACTTATCTACACACTGTTCCTCTGGTACAAAGCCTTACTTAAAAGGGCAACTCCTTCCTACTTAGAGTGTTTATAGAGAATTTGTCATCACATCTGATATCCTGTATGCGTAATACATTATGTGGAAAGGAAATAATAACCTTAAGCCATCTGATGTTGCCTCAAGAGCCCAAACAGTGTTTCCCCTCCTGTGCCAATATATGTTAAATTATCTGGGTTAAAAAGAGAAAGAAAAGAAGGAAAGAGAGGAAGAAAGAAAGAAAGAAGAGTAAGAAGAAATATCAAAATACAAAATTCATTTTTGTTTTCTTTCAAAAAGTGTAATGAACACTATTCTTTAAATGCCAAAATTGACTCCACTGTTGAGTTGGTCTCTAATTCACTAACATTGTTTTTGCCACACAATCGAGAAATATCAATCTATTGACTCTTCAGAAGAAGAGTTCTGGAGGGTATCCATGTTAAGTTTGTATATATTTATTTATGCTTAATTTAATGGGAATGTGTAAATATGGCAAGTAGTTTGGGATTATTTATCTGTGAATCTATACCTCTGTGAATGGGTGGTTAAAAAAAAAAAACAAGAAAAAAAAAAAAAAAAGCTTGACCCTAGGTAGAATCCTATCTGAATTTTTCTTTGTTCTTTATAGACAAGCTGTTATGGTAATGGGTAGAAATTGGTTTATTGTCCAGTGTTGATCTGATTTACACAAATAAAAAGACTGTTGTGTTTTTGTTGTGTTTTCATCTTCAGTTTCTTGAATATGGACATTGTTTAATTCTACAGACAGAAAAAAAGGATAGCCAAGAATTTTTTTTCTTTTTGTCCCCTCTCACTGAAACACAGGCAATGTTTTCGTTACAACATAAATACAATAAATTTTGCTTCTAGAAAAACAGACCCTTTTGTTTTCACTAGGAGGTGTTTTTTTATTTTCTCAATTCCAAGTTGACACTCGTCTCTCCTATTTCTAACTAGATTTGCAATAAAAGCTCATGTTAACTGCATCTCTTCGTTGATTTTGCCCTTTAAAAAATGAGGCGTCAAATTTACTTCCCAGGTAACTAAAAAAGACTCTGTGTCCCAGTAATTAAAGAGCTTTGGGTCCAAGTCAGAGATGATGCTCCCCTCTTACTGCTAACGGGATAGTGTTCTGGCATGTTGTTCCTCGGAGGAAATGGTGCAGGAGATGCCCACAGGGCCAGGTATGGTTCCTGCACCCTAGCCTTGGGATCTGGAGGAGTTAAATGGCTTATTTCAGGATTGAACCCAACCCTGACCTCACCAGCTGTGCAAGGCCCTCCATAAACAAATGAGGAACAGTTCCTTTGACCCAGAGGAGGAAAAAGACATAGTTGTCTTAGGACGTTGGTTCTTACCTTAGGCTCAGAGGCTGCCCAGAGAAGCCAGAGCTTTTCTCATTTGGGTTAATGGGCTGCAGCCCAGCCCTAATGGGCTGCAGTGATCAAACATCTTCTCAATCTGTATTTCATCCCAAGGCTTGGGCGTCTTCCCTGAGGCGAGGAAAGTAAAGTCATCCAATATGTTACCCAGTTTGGACAAGTCACTGTTTCTCTTTGGGCCTCAGGTCTTTATCTGTAAAATGTGGGCCTCCTAGGGTCCTTTCCAACATCCAAATATTGCCTAGTTTAATTATAAAAAGCAGAAACAGTAACGTGTTCATACATTTAAGGATAATCAGCAAAGTAGAGTCTTGGTAACTCCAGATTTTGAGAGTACTTAGCATGTAGTTGGTGCTCAGTTAATTAATAATATGCCTCCTATATCAATTTTCTGTTTTTCAGGTGAATCATTCCCAGTTCTGGACTTCCCTATAGGGAAAGACAGAAAGGACAATGGAATCTGCTTTATGTGAGATTTTCCACTTCTTGGCTTCCTTATTAACTAAAGAAAGGTGGGGGAGGGTATCATGGTTAGAACTATAAATGGCTAAATCACAGAACCACCACCCCACCCCACCCCAAAAAAAGAAAGAGAAGTAGAAGGAAGGAAAGACTTGCAAGGGAAATGTGATTAAGAGGTCATGCAATCCATTTATCTATAACGAAAATAGGTATATGTATTTGTGGCTCAACTGTATTACTTTGAGTTTCCTTTTCATTTGCTTTTCGGAGAGTGAGGGCTTGGTGACCACTGGGATTATACAAAGGGGATGGTGAGTAATTTCCCTATCCTATGGCAAATCTTCCTACAGAAGAGAAGTGTCAGCTCCAACTCTGGAGCCACAGACCTGCCATCTATATTATCCCATAGGTAAATTCCAGACCACCTCCCCTTCCCACCACCATTTGACAAGGAGAGTATCTGAGACAATCACCTTTACTAGGTAAAACCCAGGATCCTGAGGGTCCCACATGTGAGAAAAGAACTAAGGGAAGACATAGAAGGAAAAACTAGAAAGGGAAGGAAAGGGGTAGGAAGCCTGAGAGGGCCATGCCTAACAAATTGGCCTCGTCGTAGCTCCCCAGTCCCTTTGTTACTGTTTCACCAGGCTGCGGGGGGAGTAAGGAAAGCCACAGCTGGACCCGCTAGGCCGCTAGGCCGCGGACCCTGACCACAGGCCCTGCACAGGGGCCCCGGGTAACCCTGGAGGAAGTGTCGCTGCCTCCCCTGCTGCCAGGAGGCAGCCAGCCGGGTTGAGCGGCTTACAGTGCCCCCAGAAGCCGCGGGCCCACCGGTATTAGCGGCTTAAGGACCCTGATTAAAAATAATGCTAGGAGGAAGACTCGATTATTTTTTTATGAGGCCACATTCTTTTCCTTCGTTTGCAAATAACAGCCCCGTGGGGTCCTTCCCCTGGGAACCCCGGGCAGTCAGAGCTTAGAGCCACTAGAGAGACGCTGGCCCGAAGGGATGTGTCCCTTCCTGGGGGCGATCACGGTTCCCTGACGCAAGCCGCCTTCCACGCTTGGACTTCGAGGGCGGTTGTCTGTCATGTAGGAGCCTCGGAAATTAAACGCGCAGCTCGCAAGTCCATTAATTTTAGCTTCCCATTAATCTATTTATAAGTGAGCCGGCGCTGGCTCTATAAATACAGTCCTATAAAATTGAACTCCTTCCCATAAATCTTCCAAGTTGTTTATTTACATGTATTCCCTCGCCCTCTAACGAGCCTCGTTTAAACCTGGGGAAGATTCGGGGCCGACTTGACCCGGGATGGGGTGTGCTCACCCCTCCCCTAGCTTCCCGGTTGCAATCGCAATGGTGGGCTCCTGGGGAAGGAGGGAAACGCACGGAGGCAGAGGGGGTGGGGGGGAAAGAGGGCGAAAACTCATTTTTCCTTCTTGACTTTGTTTCCTTGTTTCTATCCCAAACTCACGCTCTCCATATTTCCCATCACAAGCTCCACGTTGATTTATATCGTCATAAACAGCAGTCTTGAGACTATAGCTTCTTTCATAGCTTGGGGTGAGCTCCTTTTTCACTTCCCTAGCAGCCACTACTTTTAAATCAGGACTCATAAATAACCCCGTCGCTTCTTTAGGATGAGGTCAGTCAAACGTCTCGTCGGGTCCCCTTTCTTGCTTGGATCCCTCCTTGCCCTCCCCCCAGGTCACAGGCTGGCACACTCCCAGCGCCTCTCCCGCACGTTTCCAGAACGCAGCCCCGGACAGCAAGGTCGAGCCTGGGCACCAGAGGGGTGACGGTGACCCTCACACCCGGGCAAGGTGTCGGGCGAATGCGCGTACCACGCGTGCGCCACCCCTGCCTCCGCCGGCCTCCGCCGAGCCGGTGCACACCGCGCGGCTGCCCGAGCCTAGGCACGCTCTCCGCTTGCAGGGCCGGGTGTCAAGAATCGCGCACGCGCAGACACTCGCGCCGCGCCGCCCCGGGGCGCAACTCCAGCTCCCGCGCTCCTGCCCAGGGCGCGGCACCCGCTGGCAGGGGTTTCTACTGTGCGTGCGCCCTCAGGACTGAGGCGGCGTTTGCAAAAGAGCTGTAATGTGGGCCGGTGTGTGTGTGTGTGTGTGTGTGTGTGTGTGTGTTCAGATTGAGGGAGCAGTTTTGTCACACAAGTTCAATACGTTCCACGTAGGTCACAAGCGAGCAAGGTCAGGCGGTGATTTTTTTCTTTTTCTTTTCTCCCCCCCCCCCCCACTTGTTCAAAACCTATGGGGTCTGTCCACCCTGCTTCTTTTAGCTTTCTCTCTTCTCTCCAAAGGGCTGCAGCCTTCTGGAACTGACTCGAGAGGCGTCCAGACCCAAGTAGGGGTCACACCTGCTGCCGGGAGAGGCCTCTGCATAAAAATGCTTTTTAAAATCTTTAAAAAGCAGTACAATAGCCAATGGACTTAGCAAAGCGTGACTTGCCCAGACCGCAAGGAAGGCAACTCTGGCAGTCATCTGTAACTCGCCCACCAGTTAACCCACGTCCTGGACGTGCCCGTTAGTGGAGATCTTAGCCAACGTTTCTAGGGTGTAGCTGTTGAATGTCATTAGCCAACACATTTAGCTGGAAAGGGGGTTTAGGGCAGGGCCTATATGCGTAGAGTATTTTGGGGACGTCACAGTCTGCGCTCTGTAAGAGTCAAATGTCCCTTCCTGTAAGGACATTTATCAAAACGACCGGCGAAAAGAAGCTGGCACAAGAATAGTGGGGGTATAGAGACGTGGGAAGGGGACTGGGCTTGCGAGGCTTTTCTGAGGTGGAAACTTGACCCAGGTCAGGCCGGTATGGTATACCACGGAGACTGACGTGAAGGAGGCTCAGGAGGACAGAGCCAACCACCCAAAGAGTTGTAGCGCTCGCCGTGCAAATCACTGGGTCCCGGGCCGCTAGAACCTGGCGTTCGAATACACAGTTAGAAGCTAGGCAGCTTGGGGGATCCCTGGGTGGCTCAGCCGCTCAGCGCCTGCCGCCTGCCTTCGGCCCAGGGTGTGATCCTGGAGACCTGGGATCGAAGCTAGGCAGCTTGGGAACACCTGATCACAGAATCACAGAAGGGTCCAGCCAGTGGCTAAGTGGGAAAAGTGAGGGTGACCATAATCTGAGTTTCTAAGGAAATAGGATTTTAGACAGTTTCTACACAGTAGTTTTTACTGTTGAAATGTGGACCATTCTAGGTTTTGGAAAGGGGCCGGGAAGGGTTGTACAAAATGACTAGGAAAATCACAGTCAGGCAAAGAAAACAATATAAAACTAAAGCAAACCTCAGTGTTCCATCAATCCTCACACACACACACACACACACACACACACACACACACATCCACACAAAGGAGAAGGCGCCAGCACTAACTTTGACATCAAGGTATTAACAGTGGACCAGGATGAATTTTGTGTAAATGTTATCCTCCTTTATACAAATTCTACCAGGAAACTAGGTGAGAGACTTCTGGGGGAAGGAGGCACATATTGTAATTAGGGCTATTTACACACACACAAACACACACACACACACACACACACTTCACAATATGGAAAGTCCTCCAAGACCCGGACTAAACAAAAAACAGCCACAGTGAAGCAACATTTACCAGTGTGAATTTTCTTTGCCATGAGAGATCCATGTGTTGGAAAGATTTTTGTTTTCAGGTCTTAGGTTTCAGGGCTCTTATTTTCAAGATCAAATTCTTAAAAAAAAAAAAAAAAAAAAAGAACAAACCAAGATCAAATTCTTTTGGCCAGAGATTCCTAAAAATATGAAACTTTTCAAGAGTTGAGGCAGAAGCACACTTGACTCTTTTTAATACGTTGTTTCACACATTTTCCCTTTTATTGTCTTTAGGAAGCAGAGGGCACAGGTGTGAGCCCTACCAACTAAACGGGCCCACTGAGTGATTCATTCACTTTTACGCTCAAACTAAATATTCTTTTCTTTTTTAAAAAATAAGAGCCATTCAAGACAATGGGGCCAAATAATCCAAAGAAGGATCTAGCTGATCTGGGTCCCCGCGACCTTTTACCCTTCCTTTAATTCTCAATAGTGAACATCTGTGTTTGGTGGCCAATGTCTGAAAGTAATAAAGACAATTAGAGCATTTTATTTTTTCTTGGGAGAGAGGGGTTTGGTTTTGGTTGACAGTGTATGGAGGTAAAAACTTTGTCTAAGACACTGTTTGCAGGATTAAACTAAGAGAATATCAATGACTAGGCCTTGCTGCTTGGTAGGCCTTGAGAAATTGAGCATAATAATTATGTAGACTGAAGTTATCGGTAATTCATATTGCTCCATTGTTTATGAGTCTGTGGACAATTTTTAAAAATAACCTATCATTTATCAACTCTACCACAAAAAAGAAAAAAATGTCCACCTTGTTCTGAAGTTTCTTCCAGTTGTGAAGACTGTTAAATTAGGTTCCTGAATACAGGCTCCCTCTTCCACCACTTTTATGAAAGTTGCTCTTCTCTCCCTTCCACCTAAGAACTATCATCAAGCCAGAGCCAAACAACTTGACATGTTAATTGATTGAAAAGTATTTTAACTTTTGGCATGTAAAACTGTGAAGTCCACTGATCTTGAGATTATTTGAAAGGGTCAAAGTTCTGAAAGAATAAGATAGTCTAGAGATAATCAGTTAGAGAAATTTATCTCCTAAATGATGTCAAGGTTTTTCTTAGTATGTGTTTTTCTAGTATGTGTTGTCCTCTTGGCACTCTACTGTTGGTTTTTGATGATGCAAAGGTGGTTTCTTGTAAAGGACATATAGATGTCCTTGTATGAATGAGGAGACCTGTTATATACCCATGCAGGAAGCTACATAACTTTTTTTTAAAGATTTATTTATTTGAGAGAGAGAGAGAGAGAGTGCGCATGTGTGTGGATGAGGGGCCATAGGGAGAGAATCTTTCAACAGACTCCCCCACTGAGCGAGGAGCCCAATATGGGGCTGGGATCCCACAACCTTTGAGACCATGACCTGGGATGAAACCAAGAGTCACTCAACTGACTGAGCCACCCGGTTGCCCCACTACATAGTTTATTTTTTAAAGGATTTTATTTATTTATTCATGAGAGACAAACAGAGAGAGAGAGGCAGAGACACAGGCAGAGGGAGAAGCAGGCTCCCCGGAGGGAGCCCGATATAGGACTCGATCCTGGGACTCCAGGATCATGCCCTGGGCCAAAGGCAAGCGCTAAACCACCGAGCCACCCAGGGATCTCCACTACATAATAATTTTTTTTTAATTGGAGTTCAATTTGCCAACATATAGCATATCACCCAGTGCTCATCCTGTCAAGTGCCCCCCTCTGTGTCTGTCACTCAGTCACCCCATCCACTACATAATAATTTAAAAATATTGGGTGAAGTTAAAGTTGAAGAGTGACCATATTATAGACTATATTATATATGAATAGTATATGTTGTATATAATATATATATATATATATATATATATATATATATGTATATCTCCTGGAATCTCAGTTGCAGTGAAACTTTTTAAAAATGGAGGTCATTTGGAAATATTTTTAATGTTCTAAAATTTGTAGAAGGGTGTGTATTTAAGAAACAGAGCATGAAACTTTAAGATGAGGGTAGAGTTCTCCTGTCCACTAGACACTGGATGGCTTCTGTGCACGTCAACACTCTAATGCGTACACAGAAACGTGAGTTTGTAGTCGAATTGTTCTACATTTAATCACATATGTGCATAGGCACACACACAAGACTGTTTTCATTCACCATTTCCCCTTGATGTTAAACACGTGTTGGGAATTGTGGAACTCTGACTTCTCCAGATCATATTTGTGACTTTGTTCTTACACATGCAGTTTAGAAACCTACAAGGTGATAACTAGGTTATTCTTCCTCTCTCTCTCTCTCTCTTTTTTTTCCTGTTAATAACTCTGTCCTTCTTCCTTTTCTCTCCCCCACTGGTTTCACCCCTCCCCAGCATTCTGTCAAGCAGTAGGCTGTAAAATAGTTATCCAGACCAGCAGCCAGGCAAGTGCCGGTTGAGAGTAATTTCTGCCCCAAGCATTTAGCCCAGGGCAAAGCAAGCGTGCTCTCTAACTGATCAACCTGGATATTTCATTATTCATTAATTTACTGTTTAACCAAATCCCACTCATTATCAGAGGCAACGCTTGGCAGAGCCCAGCGAACAGTAGCAGTTGGTGTCAGGCGTGGAGAATTGGCCCATTTGATCCTGGGCTGTTTTATTATTCAACACCACTGACTGAGAAAAAGGTCCATGAATAATAAAGAGCCAAAGCGTGTTTGAACTGAGAAGCATGACACAGCCTTACAAAACAGCAGTTAGAAAATTAAAGGCAAGGTGGCCCAGACTTTGCATTTTTTATCTTGGCTGTGGGCACAGACACTTATATCCCTACATTGTTTTCAGTGATTTTTTTTTAAGTCCTTAAGACAGAGGCATTTGTTTCAGTCAGTCTCACCCTTTCAAAACAGACCATTGAAGAACTCAGGAGTGAACTTACACAGCAAGAAACAAACATGCCTCCAGATGGGAACTTGAAAATGTAATTTCTAACCTTATAATCAGTTAGGTCCTTTGTGGCCCTTCCGAGCAATTGGGAAGATTTGGGTGATTTTAATTCTCCTTTGGACCTGCCATGATTCATACCCTGGGTTAGTTTAATAATATAATTCATGATGCTGATCAAACACATGTTAAATTCCTTGCCTGTCCAACTAGTTCCTTGATAAGGCTTTGGGTCCATGAGTGCCTGGCCACAAAGGTCACATAAGAAGGGCTTTAGGGATCCTCTAGGTAATATCTAAAATCTCATTACTATGAGAGAAGGGTCTATGAAATATATGGGGATGAAGGGAGGAGTTTATGCCCCCTCGGAAGCATCTTTTTTTTTTTTTTTAGTGTACCGAGGTAGTAGTGGTCATGAATTCTTTCAGGCTCTGTTAGGTCTGCACTTGTCGAATCCAGTAGTGGTGGGCTTGAAAGTATGACTGCCTTTGGACTATTTATCCTATCATTCCACTCATGTATCCTTTTTACTCACTGACTAATAGAGTCTTTGAATAAGCATGATGAGACCTAAAACAATAATGATAACAGTACCTTTTGTAACAGCTGCCTTTTACTGCCTAGCACCTCCTTCACTTTATCCACACACTGCGAAACTTGTGCAGAGAAATAGGGCCCAGGGGCTGTGGCTCTTCTATTTTGAAGAGTAATTGAGTAATAGCTGTGTAGGAAAAAGTTTCTTGCAACCAATAAAGCAACCATTTAGGCTGCTATACTCATCAAATGTTTTATATATACATATATAACATCTATCTATCTATCTATCTATCATCTATCATCTATCATCTATCTATCATCTATCTATATCTATATATCTATATCTATCTATATCTATCTATCTATCGTCTATCTATATAAAAAATGTTTCAAGATTCTTCATAACCTGATCAGGGTAGAACTGCCTTGGTGCTAAGATACTTAGTGTGACACATGAAAGACTCATCCAAAGATATCGATGGTGAGTCAAACTTTGCATTATTTTTTTAATGTTCAAATCAGTAAACAAAAGTTGAAAACACTAGAAGGAGGCTTGGCTTTTTCTTTCCTCAGGATATTCTTTTGCCTGCCTTGGATGGATTTGGAAACTTTTGTTAGTATATTAAATTTAAAGTAGGACGGGATGTTAGCATGGAAAAGATTTTTCTAACATCATCAACCTGAACACTTCATTTTACAAATGCTTAGAGAATGGCTCATCCAACCTTGTGCATGTAGCTCCTGGTAGAACCATAATTAGTTCCAAAGTGCTTTTTCATTTATAGAAGGTCTTAGGGCTTTGGTTTTTATTCTAGATAAGGATGTTGGATTTTTTTCTACATATATTTTGGTGGTGGTTTTGAAGAAGAGGCTTTACAAAAATTCTGATCCCATAAGGACTGAAGCACAGTATTTTGAAAAACAGATCTCTTACAAAGGATACTCTTTTGGCATTGCAATTTTTGGCACTAATTATAAAAAGAGAATTAAAATCGTTCTCCCAACTTAGTGGGATTGGAGGATCAGGAAAATAAGATGAATAACTCCATTGTTTTCCTTCCTAATACAGCGGAAAAGATTGTTCACTTTTATTTTTTTTAAGATTTATTTATTTATTTATGATAGACAGAGAGAGAGGCAGAGACACAGGAGGAGGGAGAAGCAAGCTCCATGCCTGGAGCTTGACGTGGGGCTCGATCCCAGGACTCCAGGATCGCGCCCTGGGCCAAAGGCAGGCGCCAAACCTCTGAGCCACCCGGGATCCCCAGATTGTTCATTTTTAAATAGAAGTGAGAGTAAGTTAACATTAAGTGTGAACATGATTGAAACCTAGGACAAAGTTAATACCTTGACTTCTCAGATCCTACCAGCCCTCATTAAATCATAAAACCACACACACTTGAGTATGACCACATATAAAGAACTCCCAAAGTGAAGAAATCAGGCAATTTTAAAAAATACTGATGTCCGAGTTCCATCCTCTGATGTATTTGTTCTGATACACTAGTTTTGCTTCAAAAGATCCCTAGGTGATTTTAATGTACACAAATCAATGCTTTATGTTCTCAGAGCATTTTCTTCAAAATATAGCACTTACTGCATTGTCCTATTATAAAAATTTCTCTCTGGCCACCTTATATTATATACCTTAAGTGTAAAGGCCATGTCTTAATCAACTAACATAAAACATGGCATATTGTAGTTACCAATTCATTTAATAGATTCTTCTTAAGTTACTAAATTGTAGGATTTGGGGATACCTCAGTAAAAAGATACATCTGGTCTCTTACCTTGTGAAATTTGCAGTGTTTTGTCCTTGAAGACAAATGCCGATTCTGCATTTGTCAATCTCTCTAGGATTAGCTGATAGCTGGCCAAGAAACATCTTACTACAGCAGGTTATTATTGAGTGCCTCCTATGTGCTAGCCATTATGCTAGGTCTTGGCTACATT
Source organism: Canis lupus dingo (assembly GCF_003254725.2). Taxonomy (NCBI): domain Eukaryota; kingdom Metazoa; phylum Chordata; class Mammalia; order Carnivora; family Canidae; genus Canis; species Canis lupus. The sequence goes on from NC_064254.1 coordinate 18,735,705, forward strand.
ATAGTAGATGAACTGGACTACAAACGCTCTTGGTTGAGGCATAGTGTTGTATCTGCTCTTTGGATTGGCCCATCAGTGTCTCCTAGACTCTGTACACTTGCGAGACTTTCACTAACCTATGTAATGAATCTCAGATTTTTAAAATCTAAAAGATTTCTCAGATTTTAAAATTTAAAAGATTTTGGGATGCCTGGGTGGCTCAGCAGTTGAGCATCTGCCTTTGGCTCAGGGTGTGATCCTGGAGTTCTGGGATCAAGTCCTGTATCAGGCTCCCTGCATGGAGTCTGCTTCTCCCCTCTGCCTGTGTCTCTGCCTCTCTCTCTGTCTCTCATGAATAAATAAATAAACTATTTTTTTAAAAAGTCTAAAAGATTTCATTACCTACATAATGAATCTCAGATGTCTAAAATCTAAAAGATTTCTTTTGGGGATCCCTGGGTGGCTCAGCAGTTTAGTGCCTGCCTTTGGCCCAGAGCGTGATCCTGGGGTCCTGGGATCCAGTCCCACGTCAGGCTTCCGGCATGGAGCCTGCTTCTCCCTCTGCCTGTGTCTCTGCCTCTCTCTATCTCTGTGTCTCTCATGAATAAATAAATAAAATCTTAAAAAAAGAAATATATATCTGGATATTTTATTTTTTAATATTTTATTTATTCATGAGAGACAGAGAGAGAGAGAGGCAGAGACACAGGCAGAGGGAGAAGCAGGCTCCACGCCCAGAGCCCACCCTGGGACTCGATCCCGGGACTCCATGGTCACGCTCTGGGCTGAAGGTGGCGCTAAACCTCTGAGCCACCCGGGCTGCCCTGGATATTTTAATATAATATGCCTCATCAACATTTCCTTTTAAATCGTAGATTAGTATCCATTATGTAGATAAAATAATTGCATTTGCATTTCACTTTATGTAGTATTTTCATTAATTTAAGTAACTACACTGAATTTGATCCTTGCAACAAGATTGAGATATAAGGTGGGTACTAAAGCACCTCTCTTGGTTTTATAGGTAGGAAACCTAGGTTCAGGTTTAGAAAGCAGGCTCACCTTGCAGGAAAGTGGCAGGGCACATAAGTTGGATGCTCTTGCTATCATTCCATACTGCCATACTTAAGTATGTATCCAAACATGCCACAGAAATGCACAGAGACTTTTTATAGTACTTAAAATGTAAAACAATACAGCTAGCATATTAATGTATAATAGCATGATATATATTTTAATAATTTATTAATTTACATCAACTGGACAAAGATGTGCATATACACTTGTGAGAAGTTTGAACTACAGAAAATTTTAAAGGGATGCAGTGTTACTTCTTTCAAGTAATAGAAGTGGACCTGCAATAATTAAATCTTCCTTTTAGAAGTCCTTAGAGTACTAACTTTGATTAATACATAAGATTGGCTTGTAATTATACTCTCAATTATTTGTATGTAAATGGGTGCTCCCCAAGTGCTTGAGGATACTGAAAACGGTGTATTCTCTTAAACAGTTTATATACTCTCCCTGTAATCTTTATTTACACTAGCAATTTGTTCAGCAAGTCTTTTCTCCATTGATATGGTAAAGACAAACTTCACTCAGCCCGATCTTTGTTAGATCAGAAATTCTGATTTAAGTGATTCTGAATTAATGAGGTTTTACTTTATTTGCAATGTAATAGGTTTTCCACCACACATCTGCCTTTACATACACATATAACCTTATTAATATATGTTTTTCCACATTTAAAAATATTCTGCTGAGCTAATGACTTGATTTATCAATGAATCTGAGATGTTTCAAATTATTTTATAGCTTCTTAGTATAGACTTGCCTTAGTCCATCTGTAGCAGTGGAGGAAAAATTCTGTTTCCTTAAGTCCTTTTATGAGGGTGCCAAAAGGTATAAAAATATGAAGCCATTTAATAGCCAAGCTCTTTGAAAGTACCAAGCACACATAGTGTGCATGCTAAGTTTAATCACACTGATGGATTTCCATGTAATGTCTCAATTCCAGACTCCCTCATTAGTGCAGTCAATCTTGAAGTTCTCCCCGGTGAGTGAAGGGTGAAGGTGACTTGGACACCCGTGAGAGGGTGGCAGGAGATTGCCAACACCCAGAAAAAGACAGTGGGAAAAAGCTCTACCATATGAGGCTATAATCCTAGCTGTGGTCAATGTGTTGAAAGCTTTATATTTCCTGACCACAGGATCTTTCTATAAAATGAACAGGGAGGAGGGATATTCCCAGGATTAGCCAGCTGGCTATTTCTATATGCTTATTAAAATTTCTGGAAGAAATAGTGGGGCCTTTTAACCCTTTTAAAATATATCTGCTTGGGAAATCATAAGCTTCTCCCTCATCCAAACTATTTAGTACAAGAGGGCTGGATAAAATATTTTCAAACTTAAATTTTGACAGTTGTAGTGAAAAAAAGGGAATATGGAAAATGGTGGTAAAAACAACAGCAGTAGCAGAAGCTGGGAGAGAATCCAGATGTCACCTTCGTAGGAAATCTTTTTCTCCTCTAAGGACCCGCAGGTCAGGCTTTTTAATTTTGGACAAAACAGAGTTTCATTCTATCCCACGCAGGGTACAGGGATAGCCTCATTTTTTAGAGGCTGCATTTGGAACCTGCTGCCTCTTTGTATTCAATATCCACATGCTATTCCCCTAGCTTGCTGAGCGAATCCCTGCACAATAGTGGTATTAAGGAAAGCAAAGCACAGGCAATGCATTTGGCTCTTTCTTTAGGGAAGAAAAACAAGCAACTTAATGCTTAACATTCATCAAAAGACGCTGGGTCATCATGCATACTATTGAAGTAGCGGTAGAGTTGTGTCCATTATATAAGAAGTGCTCCGTTTTACTCAGAACTGTGACAGAGGAATATTCTTGCAGTTCTTCTTATTCTTTCTTTTTCTCCTCCTCCTCTATTCTCCCTCTCTCCCTCCTCCTCCTTCTTTGAGAGAGATTTAGTAAATAAAGCCAAGATGCTCTCTTCCTCTGTTCTCTCCCTTCCTCCCACTATATATATATGTGTATATATCAGGAGAAAAAGTATATATATCTATATCTATATACATATAGCAAGAGACAGATATTGATATATATATACACACATATATATAGTGAGAGAGAAGTAGATATAGACATAAGTGAAGATAAACAGATACAGATATATTAATTACTCTTCTTCATTTCCTTCTTCCTCTTCTCCTCCTTTACATAGAATTGCAAAGCTAACCAAACCAAATCTTCATTTTTGGTTGTAGGGTTCCCAGGATATACATAAAGGAAATCTAATGTACTTTCAGTGTCTTGAAATTTTATCATTCCAATTGAGACACCTTGTCATTTTCTTCTAGTTAATACCTTCAGAACAGTGCATAAGCATGGATATTAGATTGGGGCCTTAAGCAAACTTGAAGAAAAATCTGTTGTTGAAAAGGGTCATGAAAACAAGAGTTTATGTTTGTTTAGTTTTTTACATTTTATAGCGGGCCTCCACATACTCTGTTTCATTTGATCTCTCCCAAGTTCTCTGTAATATTATGGACCTCATGGAGTTGGTCAAGGAAAGGGAGGATGGAAAGTTATTAAGCTTGCCCAGAAACAAGGAATGAAGAGATTCTCAACTGATTCTCTGGAAGTCTTCTAGCTGGCAGCAGACATCCTGTTATATGCTAGAATCCTCTAAATTGTAAGAGAAAATACAGACTTATCATTTGATAAAAAAACTTAGGTGAAAAGTGAAATAATGAATTTGATGACTTGTGAGTGTGTGTCCCCAGTAATTTAGTTCCCAAAGAGGGGTTGTATGTCAGTTCAAGAATATCAGAACAGGAGAGAGAGGGGGCACTGACTTTTGAGAAATATCTCTGCTTTTTGGCTTCTAACCATTAGGAGTTCGGAACATAGGAAGACAAAGAGTAGGTTAAATGATTATCCAAGGAAGGAATGAATGATGGGAATACAGGGATAAAATGACAGAAAGAAGAAATAAAGACTGAATTAAGGAATGAGCAAATGAAATAGCTACTAATGCCATTTTTCTTTCTTACCAAAAGCTTGATATTTAGAGCTCTAAAGTATTATGTTTACATTAGAGTTAGGCAGACATTCAATAAGACTGAGTCAAGAGAAGGCTTCCTTCCTCCTAAATATCTCTTCACATGGCTTTTGATACCAGAAATTTTTTTAACACCAGGCAAAAATTTTCAATTCTCTATTATAAATTTAAGATTTTAAAGCAAATATGCAAGTAAAAGAGCACATAGCATGAATGATTTTTAATCAAAGTATAAAGGATTATTTCAATTTATTTACTGTTTGGATATAGGAGATATTCATAATATTTTCTTTGCACCTTGGAGAATGGGATGGAGTTTGTTATCAAACTGAAAATGAATGGAAAAAGTCAGTGGAGACTCTTAATATGTCAGTGGAGAAGTGCTGTGTGCCTCCTGTTGTGATACATTGAGAAGAAAATGTCACTTATGTTGTTACTATGCACTTTGACATCTTGCCAAAAAATTGCATAATCTGAATTTGATCATAAGGGCACATCATATACATCCAAATGTAGACTCCATGTACATATCAGATAGTATGTACTCTTCAAAAATATCAGTGTCATGAAAGAGAAAGAATGGCCAGAAACTCTTTCAGATTGGAGAAGACTAAAGAGACATGCAACCAGATGCAAATTACAATCCCATATTAGGAACTGGATCAAAGAAAAATTTGCTATAAGGATTTATTGAGGAATGAAGAACTTGATGAAATTTAAATATGATTACTGTGTTAGAAAATAGCATAGCATCAATGTTAAGTTTTGAACTTTGTGGTTGTACTGTGATACAGGGGTGTATTATATGCAACTCCTTGAATAATTCAGGAGAGAAAGAGAGAAGGAGAGAGGGAGGAAGGTAACAAATGTAGTAAAACTGAATCTAGGTTAATACAAAAGTTCTTTGTTCTATTTTTGTACTACTTGTGTAAGTTTGATAATATTTCTACATAAAAAATTTTAAAAAGTAAAGAAAGCATTTTCTTTTCAGAGAATTTGCTTCTGTTGGAGAGGAAATTGAATTATGCACCTGGGTTATGTTTCTATAATGATAACTTAGCAGCTCTAAAGAGCAATAGGTTTAGATAATGTCGTATTTCTTTAAGTTCAAATTGTCAATTTTGAGGGTTCAGGTGGGTCACACAACATAGCTCATACATTTGTAATATTTTAAAGAATAGTATGTCCTGTCCTCCACATAAAGGTATATAATATGAGATACATTCACATAGGACTAGACCTAGAACAGACATTTTGTTTAACCTGCTTACCTGGATATAAAGATTTTGATTGAAAACCTAATTTGGGACATTTTAGTAGAGTTTACGCTCTTTAAAAATGATCAAATGGAGTTATTTGAAGTATTTATAAAGATTCTTTATAAAGATTACAATAATTAAGGACAATTAAATGTTCATGATAGAAAAAAAATAAATAAATGTTCATGATAGAATGAATTAGATGTGTTTACTGAATCATGAATGTAAGCAGCGCTATAGATAAACTCTAAGTTATATTTGGAAATAATGATATTGTAGTTTTATGTTATTTCTTAGTTTCTTCTCACCAAATCCATGAGAAGCAGCAGATAGGGCTGGAAAATATCTCTGCCCTGGATCAGGTCCAGCCATTAGATTTTTTTTCAAATCACCAGGTTTCCCATTGATCTGTTCATACCCCATGTTGATGCATTCCATTTTACAGGGGCCAATATAGGCACAATGTACTTATGTCAGGGCTGATATACAAATTATGGAGAATTCTTAGTCTCTCAATCTGCCACAACAAAGTTTTGTATTAATATTTGTTTTAATATTTGAAGTGCATCTTTATATACTGATTTTCATTGCTTTCGCTATTTACTTCTTTTACTACGTGGATTCATGTTAATGCTGGAAATGTGATTAGTTTCCCATTTGGTAATTGTATAGTTTTTCTGTAGCTGCTTAGATAAAAATATCTTTCTTTTGTAGTAATGATGAAGAGGTTTTGAAGATTCTATTGGCTTTTAGGGATGGGAAATAGAACAAACTTCAGGCTGAGCACTAGTTAAAAAATTATCTCCCCCACTACTCAGAAGTCATTTACTTTATTGTTGCTTCCTGTGTTTTGCTATCAACAACTCCCCCATGACATCAGCAGCCTTTGGTTAAAAGCTGTTCACTGGCTGCTGTGACAGGCATTTGTTGTTTAACTATTTCATGGCCACTTAAATATGTCTTATATATATGCTTCCCAGTGATTCAGTGGGTTTTCCCATGACATAGGTCCTGGATCCAGATTACAATCTGTAAAGACATGGCTGTTTTAAAAATTAGCAGGTTTTGAGTTGAACTAAAGGAAAAAAAGCGGCAAATGTACAGAATCTGTGGGTCTCTCACAGTAAATTCTTTACTGTCAAATTTTCATCATGATTCAGGACACAGCAGTGTAGTACAATGTAATACAATGGCAGTGGGGACTTGGGGGTTGAGTGGGCAAAGTAGGATGTTTCTGTTCCTGCCTTGTTCCTGGAGAATTAAAAGTTGTACAGCTCTCCAAGCCTCTACCCAAGAATGTTTTCCACTGAATCTGAGTTAGCTCTTTACCAGCATCAGTCAGAACATAGGCATTAGCAGGAGCTGTCACAAATGTAGGGGCAGGAACATGGTAAGATTCTCCCTTCAGCAGCGGCAGTTCCTTGGGATCTCTACAAACATAACCTCCTATCAGGTTGGCTTACAGATTGCCATAGTGTTTACAGATTGTCCTGAAAATGAGATGTCATGTGAGGGGATCCCGGGGTGCAGCTCTTGAAATGAATTCAATATGAAAAATTAAAGTGATGTGGGATCTTAGAATGAGTCAAAAAACCTATGCAGAATTGTAGATGAAAGGAAGTTAGTACTGTAAATTATGTTATCATGGATGGGGAACATTTATATCAATCATCAGAGCTGGAGGATGAATTTATATAGGGATAATTGATGAGACACATTAAAAAAAACTAATGTAGATAATAAGTGAGTAGAGAATAATACCCCTGGTGTTTGGGCCTGAAGCTGTCCTCTGGGTCACAGTAGCTAACAGTCAAGAAATCATTTTTAACTGTGTGTATAAGAAAATGCTGAGTACCTTTTTCTTTAGACATCCCTGAACATCCTAAGTCATTACAGGTGCTAAAGCCATGTAAGGATTTTAAAGCATTACTTCCAGATTCCACAAGAGAAGTCCTGTGTGGTCTGTTTTACTGCAAGAACAGTAAAAATTAGTGGGCCCTATTTATTCATTACTAATCTGGTGGCAGAGATGTATCTTAATTCCTCATGTGCTTTAAGTGCTGCTGTTATTATTTGTTGGGAAAATTTCCCTTTTTTACCTATTAAATCTTCATTCCAGGAGTTGTGTTTATTTGGCACTAAGTTAAAAGGAGAGGATGTTGTTAAAGGAAGGGACCACTTTACTGTTCTTATTAACACAGCATCTCACTCCCTACTGCTACTAAAATCCAATTGATTCAGTCTCTGAAGTCTGTCATCAAAGGGTAATTTGGAAACTATTAGGATTCACAGATATAATTTTTTAATTTAAATACAGATCATGGTAAAATGGTTGAAATTTAGTACAACATATTTTTTTTCTAGGTTTTGGTAATATGATATTAGCCATATCATATTTTAGTTTTAATATTTTTCCATGACATTCATAGAATACTTTAGAGTTTCTGTCCTAGAGGTGCAAATGCATTAAAAAAGGAGAGAAAGAAAAACTTTTATTGGTAAACTGACATGTACAAGTAAGAGGATTTCAAATTGGAGCAGATTATGGGCAATATCCAAAGTCTTACAAGATTGAAGTGGCTAATGAAGATGTATCTGGCCATGTTTTTTTTTAAGATTTTATTTATTTATTTGAGAGAGAGAGAGAAAATGCATCAGCAGTGGGGCAGGGCAGAGAGAGAAGCAGACTCCCCATTGAGCAGGGAGCCCGATGTGGGACTTGAAACCAGGACATACCAAGATCATGACCGGAGCCGAAGGCAGATGCTTAACCTACTGAGCCACCCAGGCTCATTTGGCCATGTTTTATTTTTATTTATTTTTTATTTTTAAAAGATTTTATTTATTTATGCATGAGAGACACAGAGAGAGAGGCAGAGACACTGGCAGAGGGAGAAGCAGGCTCCATGCAGGGAGCCTGACATGGGACTTGATCCCAGGTCTCCAGGATCCCACCCTGGGCCAAAGGTGGCACTAAACCGCTGAGCCACTGGGGCTGCCCTGGCCATGTTTTAAAACTGAAGTCGACAACATGGACAGAAATGTAATGAAATCCAAAGAAATATTAAATAGTACATTTTTTCTCCAAAGAATGATAATTTATTTCCTGAGATTTCCCTCTCCCCCAAAGAACTCAAGTGATTAATACGGTTAAGTTCATTTCAAGTATTTTAAACTTCATATTACATAGGTATAATTGAGTGAACATTCCCTCCAAATTCACGTTGAAACACTACCCCCCCCCCCCATATGATATTATCAGGAGATGGAGTGTTTGGGAGATAATTAGGATTCAAGGAGGTCACAAGAGTGAAGCCCTTATGAACGGGGGTTAGCACCCTTATAAGAGTTAAGAGAGCTTGCTTTCTCCCTTTCTGCTCTTGGTCATGTGAGGATATAAGGAGAGGTCAGCAGTCTGTATCCTGGAAGAGTCTCACCAGAACCTGATCGTGCTGGCACCATGATCCTAGACTTCCAGGCCCCAGGTCTTAAAGAAATGGATTTCTGTTGTTTATAAGCCACACAGTCCAAGTTATTATTGTTAAAGCAAGCTGAGTTGAGACACTCCCTGAGATAATCCCCCGTATTTTTTTTTGAAAAATATTTTATTTATTCATTTATTTTAGAGAGAGAGCACACAGGAGTGGGGGCGGGGAGAAGAAGGTAGAAAGACTCTCTAGCAGACTCTGTACCAAGTGCAGAGCCCCAAGCAGGGCCCCATCCCACTCAAGACCACCACTGGACTTAAAACAAGAGTTAGATGCTCAACTGACTGAGCTGCCCAGGCACCTCAACCACCTTTTACTTTTTAAAAATTATTTAGTTATTCATTCATTCATGCATTCATCTATTATTATTATTATTTTTAAATTTTTATTTATTAATGAGAGTCACAGAAAGAGAGGCAGAGACAGAGGCAGAGGGAGAAACAGGCTCCTCACAGGGAGCCCGATGCAGGACTTGATCCCTAGACCCCAGGATCACACCCTGAGCTGAAAGCAGATGCTCAACTGCTGAGCCACCCAGGTGTCTCCCTTTTTCACTTTTAAACCTGGAGTCCAAATTGATGTTTCCTCTAATATGACCAAATTTATTGATGGATTCATTCACTTATTTATTTAAAGTTTTTTTTTTTTTTTACATTTTAAAAAATTTTTTATTTATCTATGATAGTCACAGAGAGAGAGAGAGAGAGACGCAGAGACATAGGCAGAGGGAGAAGCAGGTTCCATGTACCGGGAGCCTGACGTGGGATTCGATCCCGGGTCTCCAGGATCGTGCCCTGGGCCAAAGGCAGGCGCCAAACCACTGCGCCACCCAGGGATCCCTATTTAAAGTTTTTTTTTAAGATTTTATTTTTAAGTAATTTCTACACACAATATGGGGTTTGAACTCACCACCTTGAGACCAGGAGGTGCATACTCCACCAACTAAGCCAGCCAGGTGCCCCTAGTATGAACAAATTTATAACTAGGACATAGTATCTCACCAGTCCCTACCTAACTCCTCTGTTCAGTTAAGAGGCTCAGAAAGACCACCCCTGGTTTTAGCCTATTTTGATCTCAATGGGAACTTCAGAGGTTTTAGGAATACTGGAATTTAAAGTTGGTACTATTTTTGAGGGGTACTTGACAGAGTCAGGAGAGTACTGTGGTTGGTTGGCTTCTCCCCCTTGTTACAGGCCCTCTGGAGGTTGGGAACAATGACCACTCAATGTGGCCTGGGCAATTCTGGGTAGGGAACATATCAGGGGTCAAAGGTTATTTTTGACTTAAAATGGGGGGCATGATCATGATTCATTGATTGGCTGCCAGCCCTTTCCTTTTCCTTGGAAAAGCTTTCAATGATAGTGCAAAAACAGTATAACTTGTCTCAATTAGTAGTTTTCTTTCATTTAGCAATCTTCATTTTGTCTTTTTCCTAGTTCTTCTGAATTGGGCTCCCCAAATTGGGCTATCTGAGGCTTGATGAAGAGGTTGCTGAACTCTCATGGCTACTCCGAAGACTTTCATGGCACTGTGTCTGCCCCTTCCTATCTCTTCTGATGTTCTTACATTCGAGGGACATTCAGACATTCTTGAATATGAGTCTTTATTTTTTGTTGCTCAGAAAGGAAGTCTTATATAAGAATTCAATTTATTTTAATAGGAAAAGAATGCCTGTTACAGGTCAAGGATTATGCACAAAAATGAAGACATGATAAAAGAGGAAACATGCTGCTTCCATGCGATAATCAGAGAGCAACATGAAGCAATGAAAACTAGTGCTGTTATGGTCCAATATGTCATTTCATTTCCTTAAGGTGCAAATTTGGGAGAGAGTACAGACTAAGCCTTATGATTGTGACATCAGCATTTCCTTATCAGGAAAATGGGATCCCTCTCTTTCACAGAGTTCCCCCCACCTCCCACCCCTCCAGAAAAGGAGAAGAGGAAACACAAGAAGAAGCGCCTAGTGCAGAACACCAATTCCTACTTCATGGATGTGAAATTCTCACAATGCTATAAGATCACCACTCTCAGTAGCCATGCACAAGGAGTGGTTTTGTGTGTTGGCTGCTCCGCCATCCTCTGCCAGCCTACAGAAGGAAATGCAAGGCTTAGAGAAGGACGCTCCTTCACACAGAAGCAGCACCCAAAGCCCCCTGTACCAAGATGAGTGGGAAACTATCCCAATAAACACATTTTATTTATTTATTTATTTATTTATTTATTTATTTATTTATTTATTTATTTTTCAAAGTATTTTTGTTTACTTATTCATGAGAGACACACAGAAAGGCAGAGACATAGGCAGAAGGAGAAGCAGGCTCCCTGCGGGGAACCCGATGGGGAACTTGATCCCAGGACCCCGGGATCACGACCTGAGCCAAAGGCAGATGCTCAACCACGGAGCCACCCAGGCGTCCCCCAGTAAATACATTTTAGATAAAAAAGAAAAAAAGGAAACAGGACCACAACATTTATACGTTGGTGACATCATAGTTGTTTCAGTGGATATTTGAAAGAATAAGCTCTTGAGAAAAAGCAATTCACTCTGTTAAATCTATAAACTATGAAAATAATGAAATAGCATATAGATATTACTTTTAGCCAGGTGAGGAGAACCCTAGATCAGTGGTCAAGATACTTGAGCACGACTGCTGGCTCTGTCACTATATAGCCACATGACCTTGTACAAATCTCTTATCCTCCTTGGGCCTTAGTTTCCTCACCTGTAAAAGGAGAGAGCTAAGGTAGACCAGTTGGACTTTATAAGCTCTTTGAGCTCTGTGATTCCATGCCTTACAAAGGTATTTTAAGAAATAATAATCATTTGGCCTTCTTTCCCTCTTTCCCTCTTTATTTTTTATTCTTCTGTTGGGGTATGTACCCAGGTGACAGCTGTGACTCTGTTCAGTCAACTTATTAATGAAAATATTACTGAGTTTGTTCAGGAGATCTACAGATATGCTAATTGGCAGCTGCTCCATTCTTCTCAGGGAGCGATTCCAAGTGAAATATTTGGAATTGGGTTTGAAATACTTCTTCCTTATTCGTGCCTGGGGGATTTATGTAAAAGAATAAAAAATTTACCCTAAGTCAGAAGATTCTCTGGTCTGATCCACCTTTTCTTGGACTTTATGAGCAGGAGGGAAGGTTATGGCAGTTTTTCATTTTCTATGAGAATGTCAGAGCTTGGAACAATAATGGAGTCTGGAATTGGTCTTCATAAAAGTGTATGAAATTATCAGCAGAATGGAAGGGAAATGCGGCAGGTGAGATCAGAGATATAAAAATAATTTTCCTATTACAAAGTAGTTTTCTTTCTTTAAATGGCATGCAGGACTAATCCACCCTGATATCCATGCTGGGTATTTATCTGGTAATATATTTCTTTGCAAATAACTTCATACTGTATTATTATTATTGTGATAAATTCTCCTCTATCTGGAGTTTTTCCAAGTGGCATAACATCCTAAGCTAAGTTGCTTCTGTCGATGGTGCAGGTGACTCGGTACACTCTAGAACTCCAGAGCAGGGATGAGGTACTCTGGGACACATAACATCCAAAAGGTTAATAAAAATCATGAACTTTAAAAGTCTTGACTAAGTTTGCAAGAGGAATGGGGATAAGGCAACTCAAGTATCCTGGGACAAGCCAACCACAATGCCCGAGAGGAGCTGGCATTCATGTAACCCTAAG
>NC_064254.1:19053200-19130700 GCF_003254725.2 Canis lupus dingo
TTAAAACTTAAAAGCATTATGATTTAGTTATGAATAACAGTTTGCGGTGACAGAGCTCGCCGTCTATAATTCACCATAACAAAATGACACTTGGGCTCGCTGCTGCTATAATTAGCTTTTGATATACTATTTCTTGGAAATTTCTCGCCAGCCACAGCCTGTGTGTGTTTCCAGATGTCCTGCACATACTTAAAAATGGTAAACATTAATTTATAGGGATGACAGCTGTGGGTCAAGTTTGAGGTTGATTGATAATTCCTTATTCAAATGTGTGCCTATGCGGCTTCATTTGTCATCCCCTAGTGAAACAGAAAGCCATTCTACCACATTCCTAGTTAATATTTCATTTTTTTTCATAAATTATCTGTAAAGGCAAAAGCAATAGAATTTAGACCTTTCTTCACCATATGGTGTGGAATATTAATGGAGCTGAGGGTTTTTAAAAATTATTTTGCAGCCAGAAGGGTTGTGATTTGTTAACCTGACACATTTTTGTTTGCACAGTGCTAAGCACACAGTGGGTACTCAATAAATGCTGCCCAGCGACTGTGAGGGAGCTCAAAACACTTTCTAGATGACAGACCATAATTCCTCCAAGCAGCCTTCCCATTTTATAAATTAAGAAACAGCAGACCTGAGAAGTTTCCCTAAGAGGTGATAAAGTGATTCATCTCTAGGTCACACTCAACTTGAGAACACAGAGAATGACCTGTACTCACAGAGAATCTATTCTTGCCGATTTAGTCATTCAGTTAGACTCAAAGTCCACATCTTGCCACACCTCCTTTCTCTTTGACTCCTTGGATGGAGTAAAAATAGATTCTTGGAACTTAAAATACATTTAGCAAACAGTCTTATCTATAGGGCACCAGGCTGGTTGATTGAATTTGCCACCAAACTAACTGGCTGATGTTTTTCAATTTTGAAATGATGATTTTGTAGGATTTGGGTACTTTGGGTACATAGTCATGATCAGAATGCCTGAATCCCTGCTATAAAAGTATAGGCTGCAATGATAGGACAACAGAAGATCTCATCAGTGCATTAAAATAGTGCACCTAGTTATTGAGTCTTGCATAGATCACATATTTGGAAGATCACCAAATTTGACCAACTCTTAAGTGTTATAGCTACTTAGCCTGTATAACTTTAGCCCAATTCATCCAAACTAGGGATTAGACCCTCTTATTATGCTACAAGAAACAAATGGAGTTTTTAAAAGTTTTATATGGCTTCCTGGAAACAAGGAATGCTTGCCACTTGCACTTCATAGTCACTTAATTATGAATATGTTATTCTACAAAGCATCCCTCTAAACCAGAAAATGTTATTGCAGTGGATCCATATGCAAAATGAGGAAATTAAGATGCAAAGGATTTTGGTGACTTGCCTAAGGTCAAACGTAAATTTGCAAGTGAACAAAAAATAAAATTCAGTGAGTTTTTTAAAGGTTGAATAGCATGTTTTCCAACAAAGTGTTGACATTATTAAGTTTTTATCCTTCTCTCTGTGCTAAATGCTCACAGAACTCGGATTTTTTGACTATGCTATATAACCACAGGTATTCATTTGATCTTGGGTGGACACGTGAGCAGAACCCATTGTAGTAAACTCATAAGGTGGAATTTTTGTTTTGTTTTGTTTTGTTTTGGTAGTTTGGGAAGTTTATAAACTCTGCTCAGATGATTGGAGAAATCAGCATGCATGGAGTTGATGGTAGGAGTTAACTGAGTCTCTCTCAGGCTGTATGGTGATTGCAAGCCTGGGACAAAAGCATAAGAACAGCACTTTAATATGTATAGTGTGTAATATGGAAATATTGGGTAAAAATCATGGTGTTTTATTTTTTTAAATATTCAGGATTCATAAAAGAATTGATGTTGATAAATCTCCAATGCAAATAAAAATTTAATATGTATAAACCCGTTATAGACTGTCAAGTAAAAACAGAAATTTATAAACATTTAAATATTGCAACTATAATTGTTTTGATAAAAATATTATTTGCTAAATTTAATAAGAAGAAATCATTAGGTAGAATAAGCTAGTCACAAAAGCAAAAATTTATCTTCAAAATGAAAAACAGTAACAACCTTTTAAATTAAAATTGCAATTCCATAAAAAAGATATTACCAATATATTTAAGTTGTATCTTTGAGAAAAACTTTCCATCTGTAGAAGCAGTTTTTCACTCAACGCTAGTTATAACTACATTAATAATAAGCTAAATCCGTCAGATAATTTCATCTATTCATCATCCATGAGAATTTTCTGAACAATTTGCTTTTGAGGGGGAAGACAACAGTTTTTAAAAATAATGTCCTTTTATCTTGTTTTCAATTAAAACTCTTAGTTTTCTTCTTCTTCTTTTTTTAAGATTTTATTTATTTATTCATGAGAGACAGAGAGAGATAGGCAGAGACACAGGTGGGAGAAGCAGGCTCCATGCAGGGAGCCCAGCTCGGGACTCGATCCCAGTTCTCCAGAACCACAACCTGGGCCCAAGGTGGTGCTAAACCACCTAGGCTACCCATCAGTTTTCTTCTTTAGTCTTAATGTTTGGCTCTGGGACACCTGGGTGGCTCAGTGGTTGAGCATCTACCTGTGGTTCAGGGTGTGATCCAAGGATTCTGGGATCAAGTCCCGCATCAGGCTCCCAACGGGGAGCCAGCTTCTCCCTCTGTCCATGTCTCTGCCTCTATGTGTCTCTCATGAATAAATAAATAAAATATTTTTTAAAAAATGTTCAGCTCTGTGTTTAGCTTTAGTATTTATCTTTTCTAAAGCTCCATTACCTACCTGAATTTCAGCAGTCCTGTTGTTCATTGTCTACTTTGGGGGAAGTCTTTGAGCTGGAATAAGTGTTATGCATTCAAGAGGAGTTTTTCTTTGTCGATTTCTTTTTTCTTTCTCCTCTTAAGAATTATGGAATTAACACTTTCTAAATCAGGGAAACATTACCTGAGGCAAAATGATAATTTTGAATGTGTGTGTGTGTGTGTGTGTGTGTGTCTGTGTACACACAGAGATAGTGAGAAACAGAGAGAAACAGAGCTTTTGTCCCTCCAAAACCAAACTACACCAATAAAAATCTCTGCTGTTTCATACTCAAAAACCGTACTCTGCCAGATAATTGGATATTGTGGAGAATACTGTCTGCCACTCCACACAACACCCCTTTTTGTGGACTCAAGAAGAATGTTCTAACTTTTAACACTGGGAGAAGCTTGCTGCTTCTTAGCAGCTGCTGAAATGCTACTAATGTTTTGGAAACTTTGAATTATGCCTCCTTTATCTTTGGCCACTAGGGAACTCAGAGCTCATTTGCCATCCATGCTTATATACACAAGTTTCTGGCATACTCTTTGGTATACTAATTTTATCCCCTTTCAATTACTTTCCTACCCTAAATTTCCCTTTGCCTTTTGGCATTTTTTCTTAGGATATTATGTTTTTTTGTTAGAAGTCTCTGTTTTTGTTTGTTTGTGTGTTTGTTTCATTTTGTTTTTATTTTGAAAGGAAGCAAAATAGAGAAGGAAAGATGAAAGAACTAAAGGAACTATAGAAGGACAATTAATAAAAAGGAAAGGAAAGAAAGGAGAGAGAGAGGAAAGTTTAAAATGAGCTAAACAGTTCTACAGTTAATTTGGACTGCACAAAGAGCTAAGCAAATGGTTGATACATCACCACTGCCTTCCTAACGAATCAAATCTTGGGACGCTTCTTCCGTGGTTTTTTTTTTTTTTTTTTTTTTTTTTTTTGACTTAAGTTCCTATGAACTTAGTCAGATATGAGTTCCTGGTTGGCAAGCACTGCGTCTCATTCATATTTGAATCTCCCCAGCCAACCCACCCCCCCTCCAAAGTCTAGCACTTTGTCTAGAACATAATAGAAACTTAGTTAGTAGGCAGAGTGAAATACATTATGCAGTACCCAGATTTTCAAGACTGTGTGAAATGTTTTGGTACTTATTTGATGTTAGTTCTTTTAATTATTTCACCAGAAACACAATAATCAGGAGAAAAAGAAACATCTAGTGCTTACAGTGGGGGTAGAAGAGGGTTATGTCGATGATTTTTCTTCTGCATGAAAAGGACACAGCTCTTTCAAATTCAGCAGCTGAGTGGATCCATATGCCTTCCAGGCAGAATGTAGCCAGGGTAATGCTACAGATAATGTAATTAATTAACCCTTTTGTCGTCTTAGGATTTCAAACTTCTAGGTAATGGCATTTGTATAGTAATTTCCCTTGGTTCTATATAAGATCTTTAGTAGACTCACAAAATAAGATTTGCATTTAAATGTAAATGGTGGAAGTAAGGCAGTGAAAGTTATTAAAATGAACACTTGATAAATTTGGATAAAAGTGGCTTAGTACAATAAACTATATCTTACACTGATCATTTGTATTCTGGAAATCATTGGTGAATGCCCACGGTTGTTTAGTCTTTGCTTTGTCACTTCTGTTCTGGTTTGGTTTGATAATCAGCATTTCTTTTTAAATGAATGATGATTTCAAACACTTGGAGAGAAATAACCATATTTTATAGAAGCCAGTAAGTTGAAAATGATTTAATCACTCTAGAATGTGCTCCAAGTACATCTGTAACAGGATATGGGTGCATAGAAAGACCCAATGAATGAGTGACTTGTTGAAATGAAGGTCATCTAGGCAGCCTGTCCGTTCAGGAGACCCCAGAGTGGAGTGTCTTCTTGTAGGCCACAGCAGAGCACAATGCTAAATGCGTCAAGGAAATGGAGAGGCCTCAAGCTCAAAGTGGTGAAAAACCGATCGTGTCAATTTATTAATTTATAGATATTCTTGAAATGTATTAGACTTGAAAAATGACCACTAAGTTTGATATTTACCACTGAGGAACATCACATAATAAAAAGTCCCTGTATTTGAAAAATCACCATAAATTGTTCCTTTGATCTCTTTCCCTTTCCCCTTCCTCTCTTCTTCTCAGCTTTCTCCTCTCTGCTTCCCTTCCATTTCCATTCATTCAAATCTCTAAAGTTGAAGAGAATATATATCTAAATAATTCTCTCCCTGTTATATTACAGTTCTACCCAGTCTGAGACAATTTATTCCTTTTTCCCTTACAAAAAGATTTTTTTAAAACCCCAACTCCTCTCTCCATTATGGAAATCAGTGGTATCAATGTGTCCAGTATTCATCTGTAGTGATGAAATTAATAGTAGCTGTTTAATTGTTAGCCTTTAAACAGATACATTAAGGAATTCACAGTATAGTTTTCCCCAAATGTCATTGTAATGCCAAAAAAAAAAAAAAAAAAAAACGATGGATAGGCTGAATATAATAGTAAATAAAACCCTGCAATTTCACTTCTGGGACTGTATTCTTTCCCCAGCCTCGGGTCGTTTGCAGAAAATGAGATTGGTTGCCCCAGTTTAGTTTTAGAAGATAATTTATAACAAAAAAAGTTGATGATAGGAGCATTAGTAAACAAGGACAAAGAGGATATAATGAGTAGAAACGCTGAAATGACACAGTAACAGAAGTTGTGCAAGGTAAAAGGGGAGGAATGTTGTGTCAAAAGGTGCACAGGATGCTTCATTCAGCAGAATTTAATACATGAAGCAAGTTGATTCAGCTTTAAGCTGGGATCACATATATTCTCAGATGTATATGATTTTTACTTCATCGGTGAAACTTTCAAGTTTGGCCATAGAACAAGATTGTGAGTCTGTGAGAATACACAGAAACAAATGTGCATTTGACAACTGAAGGCACAACTGTCAAGATATGCAGAAGTGGGAAAATTAGGACTTTTGTAAAATATGATCCAAGTTCAGCCTGGGAGATAATGATCTACTTGAGCTACTAGCCTTTGTATTCACTTCTGATTCTGTGTATCCTTATGACCTGTAAATTTAGGATTTTGGCTAGGTAGGGGTAAGTTGTTATAAAAAGAAAAGAAAATTGTTTTAGAACATAAATTTTCACATAGCTTTATTTTATTTGAGTCTTACTCTGTGACTTCTGATATAACACATATGCTATTTATATTAAATCATATCTTTAAAGCTAGAGAAATCTCTGCAGATACAGATAGAAGTGAAATGTTTCCATTCTTATTGTTTTGTACTTTCCTTTGGGCACCATGTTGTACTTTGGTCTGTCAGATTGGAAGCTCTGAAAGCATGTGGTCCAAGTGGGAGGTATGTCTGCACTCTCTTCCCCCATATGGCTGGTACCAAGCCACATGCCCAGGGGACTTCCAATAAACAGAAATTTGCTGCTACAATGGCAACTACCAGATATAAAGATCGATAGGATAAAAAATTAGTCCTACACCAGGCACAATGGTAATTTTGTTTTGATAAAACCCCAGGGCCAGTAAAGTGGGTCGTATGAGCAGGAAAGACTGGAAGAGAAGGAAAATGTACCTCGTTTCTTATAAGGATGAAACTTATTGGACGTGGCAAAGCTCTCCTCAGCACCTTTTGTATACTAGACACGAAGGAATGAGAGAGATAGATTACATTTCTCTTCGAATACAATGATTGGCCAAAGTCCTTCCTCTCATAGTATCCAAGAAAACAGATGTGGTGTACTGCCTAGCCCTGAACATGGCCCATGACCTGACCCTGGTCCCAAGTCTGAGTCAGTAGAAATGCTTTTCACTCCAAGGATGACTTAAATGAAACAGTTTGCAAGCTACCAAGCTACTTGGCTCTACCTATCCATTTTCTTTTTCTTTACTTTTGTTTTTGAACTGTTGTTCAATTTGCATTTAGAAATCAGAGGCATCTTTTATCAAGGGGAGCAGAGGCACGACAGTTGGTTATTGTTATTTGCATTTTCCAACTAAATGTAATTTTAAACACATTTTTGCTTTGCATTTTAACGCATATACATTTTGCAAGGGGAATCTAGCTGATTTATAAACCCCTTTGGGGTTTTTTAACACTTAATTCTGCAAGAAAAGCTTGTTAGTGATTTTAGGGTGGAATTAAAAAAAAAAAAGTTGTTGGAGACATCAATGATAGGTCTCTCCTGAACTTTTGAAGGATTTTAGAGCCATGCCGAGTTTTCAGATTTATGAACTTCTAATGTTGCCTAGACCCACCTTGAGTGTGTATAGAATAACAGCATTCAGATTACTGATGCTGTAGCTTGCAGATCTGTCCTATGGAAAAATTTCCCTTAATATACAGGAGCTTTCTGGACCATCAGAAATTCTCCAGTCAGTACTTTTTTTGAATCATAAATTTGTCAAACTGTAAGGCCTTTGAAAAAGAGGTCTCCTTGTAGCATTTTTCTAGTTTCTCTTTCCTTCCTTATATTTCACTGTATCAGTATTGTGTTTCCTTTACCATTCTTTCCTTGCTGCTGTGGAAATTAATACTTTATTTTATTATTTTTTTGGAAATTAATACTTTATATTTCCTTCCCCAAACCTTTCCAACTAAATATATCTTGTGACACAGGGCTACAGACAAGCACTTTAATAATAATAGAACTAAACAGAAATATTCAGAAATGTGGCTAATGATAGAGTATATTACGTATTATAGCAAAATCATAATTTAATTTGACAAATTGTTTTATACCCCAAAATATGATACTATGCAGATACTGAAATAATGATTATAAAGAATTTACATTATAGGGGGAAATGTTCATTACATAATAAGTTCTTATAGCAACTAGGAAACTATGGATAAATATAATCTCAATTACATACAAAAAGTATATACACAGAAAAAAAAAGGAAGATAGTACACCAAAATATGCAAAGATTATCTCTGACTATTCGTATTATCTTATAAATATTCTGTCAGGAGCATGGATTTCTAGCATAAATTACTGACACTGATTTACTTAGAACCTACTGGGCCCTGGGTACTGTGCTAGGTATGTGGAGCTGTTATGACATTTAATCCTCGGCACACCCTATAAAGTAGATACTAATCTCATTTTACATAGAAAAGCCCGTGTCTCAGAAATGTTGAGTAGATTACATTAGGTCACATACCTAGCAATGATAATTATTATCCTCATTTTACGTGAAAACACCCAAGCTCAGAGAGATGAATTAAGTTGCTCAAGGTCAGCTTGCAAATAAGTAGCAGGACAAGTTTGAACTCAGATCTTTTTGACTCCGGATGTCATGGTGTTTTCACTGTATCACAGTGCTCTCTGAAACCAACCAAACAATGACAATGACAACAAAAAAGTACATTAAAAAATGTCATAAAGAACGAGAAGAATATCCAGTAGGAAAGAAAAGGAGTATTCCATCTCTGATTTCTCAGCTAATTAGTTCTTGCTGAGCCCTCTGACCCATGTCCTGAGATCTGAATCTGTCCTATCTGTGTGAAAACACATAGTATCCTTTCGTAGTGTCTACCTTCGGAGAGTTTCAAAATTCACTTAGCAAATGTTTTCTGGTGTCTCACTTAGTAAATGCCTTGTTGTTTTAGCTAGTAATAATCCTCCTTTGGCACAAGTTACACTGCAAGCAAAGAGAGAGAGAGAGAGATCTGAAAAGTTTGTATCTATTGCCAGTCTGCAAATAATGCATGCTATGGGATTATATTCAAATAATGTTTTTTCTTGTTTCCTTGTTTCCTGTCTGTTGTTGGGCTCAGAAAATGCATATAAAAAGTGCAAACATTACTGGCATAAATATGGTATGTCACCAAAAACTGCTGTGGAAACTCAAAAGATAGATAAGAAATAATGAGGTTTATAGATTCATTAGCATTTGAATGATGAAACATGTATATGTGTTAGTCCTTTGATCAATATTGCCCTGGAGGGAAAGTACTGTATTTAATTGTCTTTCCCAGACCTTCCACTGTGGACATCTGGTTGCTATGCAGTCTTGTAGCAGGACATTTCATTGCCCCAGTGTTATAGAATTCAAGTTCCTATTTTATTACCAGAGATGGCATAAGTTACAAGGAAATGTATGAAAAATCTTGGTCAGAATGCTAGAAACATTTTCAGTAGGGCATCTCTTCTGTCTGCATTGGCCCGACTTGACTAGCATACGTGTCCTATCATTCTAGGTAGTTGTTAAATTTGAATGATTTTATTATATATGTTATATACATCTGTGAGCTGTTTCATTAGATGAGTTTCAGTGCACTATGAATACTTCCTTTTTGTAGATACCATTCATTTTGCAATTACCCAAACCATTTGCAAATGTTGCTTGTGCATAGAAGGCCAAAGCAATGTTTTATTGCGGAAAAAATCAAGTGCATTAAAGTTAGAGAGACCTGGCATCAAATGCTGACATCATTGTTTTCCAGCTGTGATATTCAGGCCATTATTCAACCCATGTATGCCTCAGTTTCCTCGTCTGTGAAATGGGGACATTAATACCTAGATCATGGAATCTTGAAGAAAATTAAATGAATAACACAAATAAAAAAGCTTGACTCAATATAAAAATTATTTTCTTTTTTTAACCTCTTCTTAATGATCTATACTGACAAAATGGTCAGAGTGAACTAGTATATGCAGTAATAATCTAAAACAAGATTTGCTACAAAAACATTATTTTTAAACTAGAAATATAGTATAAGACTTTTGTGGGGGAAGGGGCAGAGGTTTGCCCATTTTAAGTTTGCACTAAAATTATTTCCCCAAGTGCTGGCCAATTGAAAGAGGGGAGCATGCTATAGAAACAAACACAAGACTTACGGCAGCCAGTGGCCAGTGTGGGATATGACATATGCCCTGCATAAAATATAAAGTGCATGGTCTATAAGTGGATAATTGAGAATTTCTTATATTCAGTTTCCTTGCTTATGACCTGGTGGCATACATGAGGGATGGGGTAATCCAGGAGTTAATGGAGGGCAAATTTTAAAATGCCCCGAAACTTATTTTGTTATAGAGAAGGATGCCAGTGTCTACCAGGTTTCTGCTTGTTAATTTCTATGGTTGCTGCTACTGGGGAAATTGTCCTCATTTGCATTGTCTTTCAGTGACCTACCTGGAGGCAAACACCTGCAGACACTTTATGTTCACAGAAGTATCACTTGGGACAGAGACCCACATCCATTCAGTGCAACCAACTATGTTAAAATAACATTATGGGCAAATATTTCAAAGCTTAACATTTCAAACGATCACTTCACATACTATTTTACCCCTCTTATTGCTCATGAGTAATATATATTGCTGCCAACATAACTTCTTGGCCTCTCCTTTGCCCTGTGTGTTTTTAACTTTGCAGATGGAATTCTTACAGAGTTTTAATTGTAGGAATTCAATTACTACGTTCATTTTTTCCTTTTACAAGAGAGAGGAAAGAGTCCCTGGTGAAAGAATGATTTGATTTCAGATGAAAATAAAGAATGAATAAGAAATAATAAAAAGGAAATGCATTTGGAAATGTGAATAGGTATATGTTACTTATAAATTATGCATGTGTGCATGATTACATATTAAAGAGAATCTGTTAGTCATAAAAATTATGATTTGCATATTGTTTCATATATAAATGTATTTATTCTCAGTACACATATATATGCCTATATAAGGAAAAATATATTATCTATATAATTGTAATTTATAAATTTTACTTTTTAAGAAAAATAGTCTGGAAAGGAAAATTCTGAATGTGTATCAATGTTTTTGTTTTTTAAGGTGTAGTTTCCTTTTTAAAAACTATTGCTTTGGACTGCTTACAACATTCTCCAAAATAGTGGTTTGGAGTCAAAATGTTTCCTTTCTTGAATTAACGTTCAAAGTATCTTTTTATTTTATTTATTTATTTACTTCTCTGTGTGTGTGCGTGTGTGTGTGTGCACACGCTTAATAGTTAGAGCAAAATAGATTCAGCTGGTTTGGGGTTACAAGAGATTCTTAAAAAGCACTCCTTCCCTCTGTATTGTTAAGATACTGCTTGCATTGAAGCTATAAACTTTTTGTTTGGCATGGTTACAGAACCCACTGAAGGAGGAAAATCAAGCCATATTTAACAAAATGAGGTTAAGAATTTTCAAAGTGATCATGACTTACATTAACATGTTGAGCACAAATGCCACAGAAATGTAGTTGGCTATTATTACTATTTTTTCGAATCACTGAAACAATTAAAATTCTGCCTTAAAGACATTTCCCCTTAGGCAATCATACTTAAAGGTTCTTGTGTTTAGATTTCAGCTTTTCATTTGGATCTTTCTCAACCATGGGAATAAAGAATAAAATTGTGAGTGATCTATCTCATGTGACATTCACCAATTAATCTTTTTACTGGTATTGAGAAGCATCAGGTAAATTCTTTAACCACTGTTGGTAGTATATTGGATTTATCTGTATATTGATGAAGAACTTGGGACATAGAAAGGAAGCATTTTGTTACATACATGTACAGAGAAAGCATGTGGTCAAAAATATATCCTACTTAATGACCCTGGGACTCACATGACAGGGCAACCAACAGATGACTTAACCATCTCCAGTAAGTCTACAAACCCTCAGGCCACGACACCTTCATTCATGATGTTAACCTATTTATTGCCACGGAATAGTTATCACCCTCATTATGAATGTGTCTTCTCTCCTCGACTAGAATGCAACTTCAAGAAGATTTATTTTTTCATCTTACCTTCTGAGTCTACTCTGTCCAACATTATACTTTCAGTAGAGAACAAGAGTTATTAAATTTGTTGGTTGAAAAAATTGCCGTGGATATTGTAGTGCAAATAGAATGTTTTAGTTTATGAAGTTTAAATCTTTAAAGATCTAAGTTAGATATAGAAGTAGATTCTATATCTCTAAGTAGAGATAGAAATAAGTGAGATTTTTTAGAAATAATTCTTTATTTCTATTGATGTCATCTATAGTCTCAGGACTAAGTACCACTTATCGTGTCCTTTAATAAAGGTCATTTTCTGTTTTATTCTAGGAAGCCGTGAGATATTCCCGGCGCCCACACAGTGGAATCTGCCTCTCTTCATGAGCAGAATTGGAGATTGCCTAATCTCGCAGCCTGTAGCTATCACCTGGGGAAGGTAAGGCATTTCTACTCCTCAGATCAGGTAAAACAAACCATAACTTTAAGGAAAGAGTAGTTTGATTTTGTTTGGATCCGAATTATCCCTCCCGAAGAAATATAAATATCACATATTGAATACTTTTGCCCTTCTTTTCATTTCACTCACATTACAATAATCCAGCAAGAGAGTTCAGAGTGAGAACTTGGAAATGCATGGAACTGCTAAGACAACATTCGCCCAAATCCCCATTAGAATTCGAGACCAGCTCAATGATGAGTGGATAGACATGATCCCTCCCTCTGATGGAATTAATATTAATTCTGAAAGCCCAACACCAGGCACTCAGCACCCCCCTGATAGGGTGTATCCTAAGTAAGAAGGAGGCAAATGTGCTTGCACCGCCTATGCCTCCCGCAGCCCATTGGCGGGTAGTGGAATTAGAAGTTTCGACGATAAATTTCTCCCCCAGCAGTCTCTCTTTCTAGTTTCTCCACGAAGAAACCTCGCTCAAATCTGAAAATATTAATAGACTAATTACCAGTGCCTTAATTTGCAAGTCCGATTCGTTTCTCCCTCTCACCCTCCCGGCCCACCTCCTCTCCTCCTGCATCTATTTCAGCAAGGGAAGAGAGAGGATCGAGGAGGGGGGACAGTGAACTTAGCCACAAAATAAGTCAAGGGAGAAATGAAGTACTAATTAAGAAAGCTGGGGTGTTATGCAAATGGCTCATGCACCGAAGGCAGCCTAATGAATGTGCCCGGAGTGGATGGGGCGTCTTCGCCGCCGACAGCTGGCTCCCAGGAAGGTCAGGCGCAGGCGGGCGCGCGGGAGCATAATCCTTCAGATTGGCAGCTCTGCCCCCTGGTCACCGTTTGATTATCTCCCAAATTGCTGTATTTCACAGAGATAATGATTTTTTATGGTCACAGATTTGAAGACAACTGCTGTATCCTCAGGGTTGTCGTTCTGCAAGGAGACGCTGCTGCTTCCTTCAGAAGAGGGAGAGGGGGAGAGAGAGCCAGTTTCTTCTCCTTTTCTCTGCCTCGCAACTTACTTCCCCGAATGGCTTATTATCATAACGAAAGCAGTACATGTTATGGAAGGGAATCGCCCCAGTTCCCATTCAGCCCAACCTTTCCCCTGTTCCTTAGCCAGTTGCTTGGGTCTGAAAGTCCTTTTCTCTGGTCTTCCAGGCGCTCCAGTGCTTTCTCATACTCCCAAGAAAGAGGTGGTTCTCTCTGCAAAAAAAAAAAAAAAAACCCATAATAGTTTGGACTTCAAAAGAGGAGAGGAAGGTGCATCTAGTGGCTTGCAAGAAGTGTGTGTGTGTGTGTGTGTGTGTGTGTGCGTGCGTGCCATCGCAGTGTTTGCCATGCATCATTACTTAGGGCCTGTCCTCAGAGAGCTGAAGATGGTGCAGGTGGGCAGCCTGCAGGTCACCTCCTCTGACCCCAGCTGGAGCTTGCCCAGGGTGGGGAATGAGGCTGTGACTCATGGTCTTTTAAGTTTTTTTAAAAAAGACTTCAAGGTGGGAACCTTTGGCTGGAGCTCCCAAGTGGGATTTTCATTTAATTTGAATGTAAAAGCAATCAGGAAAGAAAGAAAAGTTTAACCATATGATTACTCCCCTTGAAGACTGGTTTATTTAGCATTAGTTATATGATTACTTGTGAGTGTAGGGCCTACAGGATCATACTACTTATTTTTCTTTAAGAGAGTGACACTGAAGCCCTGGTATGAACTTGATTTTCTTTTTGTATTAGGGATGTTACTGTAGTAATTTGGACCCATCGTCTGCAAGGATGCTCTTCTGACCTGATAAGGGAACATCAAGGTTTCTCCAACTGGAAGAACTGCAACCTGAACACCATTTGTGTTTTAGCTCAGCATTAATTATTCCAACATTGCTGGTATTTTAATATTTATGAAAAAAGATTGCCTGGGATTCATATTTTAAATCACTTCTCTTCTCTTAATTGAAGAAAAAGGTAAATAGTGTAAATGAAGCCTGCTTGGCTTGAGGTCTTGCTGGTGCTTATCTAGAAACCATGAATTCAAAGGTGGCTTGATATATCCAGTTTCCCATGAAATATTAATTTCTCCATAGTTTTCATTGTTTCTACTGTATTTAGTTAATATGCATTTATTTTATTTTAAAATATACAAGTTGTTTGTATATGGGGTCCTGTGTGTTTATCTACAGAGCTATCTTTCAGAATAAAATAAAAGGAAGTTTCTATCATTTATTTTCCTGTGTCTGTAACTAAAAAAAAAAAAAGATACAAAACAGTGCTTCTACAGGCCAACTACCCACACGTCATTAGGTCCTAGCCATTTCTTTTTTAACCTGAAAGGCCTGTCTCTACTCCCAGGTGAGTATATATTGAGAAATAAGTTACCAGCCTCACTAAGAGGTAAGATGCTTCTCTGGCATTTTGGTGCAGGTTCATATTATGAGTAGCAAAGCCTTATTATTTCTTTTTAGACATTATATCACTCCTTCCTCAGTTTCAATGATTCTTACCAGGTATTGCTCTAGGAGTAAAGAAAAAAATCTGGCAAAGTAAAGGGGCAGGATGAAGGGGTTGGGATTGCTGTTTCAGATGGAATGGCCAGGCCTCTTGAACAGTTGATACTGAGCTGAGATATGGAAAAGCCATGTGCGTATCAAATGGAAGAATGTCCAGGCAGAAGTAATGGCAAATTATAAGACTTTGAGGTGAGACCACACATGCCTTGTTTGAGAAATAGCAAGGACAGTGTGTTCGGAATGGAATTAAGCAAGAAAAAAATAGTGGGAGGTGAGGACTGAGCATGGTCTTAGAGTCAGGTCATATAACTTAGATGATGGGAAGGAGCATGGAATAGACAGCTTATTATAATAGACTGCAAATGGACATTGAGGATTTCCACTAATCACAATTTTAAAAATACTGGAGTGAACATCCTTGTATATAAGCCTTTGCATACTTGTTCATTTGCTCATTTATTCATTAAATAAATATTATCGAGTGCCTACTCTGTGCCAGCTGCTATGCTAGACATTGGGGATCCAGCTGTGGAGAGATCAGACATAGTCTTTCCCCACATGAAGCTTACAATATATGGGGTATATGATCTCCTATATTTATCCTCAGGATATATTTTAATTATTTCTTAAGGAAATAGTCTTAGAAATGGAATTACTCCATCAAAACGAATGCACATTTCAAATCATACACACATGAATTATATATAAAAAAATAAATATACATCTGCCCTCCAGAAAAGTTGTACCGATGCATATACTGACTACCAGTGGATAAAAATGACCATTTCCTCTCCTTCACAGAGGATGGCCCTAAAAGGAAAAAAAAAAAGTGTATTTCTTCTTCTTTTCAGTTTATATTTTCCCAACTATTAAATTAGTTGAATATTTTCACATTTTGTATTTTCATTGTCTTACTAAATTCAAAGTGGGTTCATTTGTTACTAACTCTCAACACACAGCCTGGATATTGCTTATGACTTATTCATAATAATAACAACCTACAACCACAGAAACTAACACTTACGAAGTGCTTCCTTAGTGTTGGCACAGTGCTAAGCTCTTAAACACATTTCATCAAATCTTCACCAACCCAGGGAAAAAGCACTGTGCTTTTCATTTCAACCCACTGGACTTGAAGTTCTTTGAGGCAAGGACCACATTGACTTTGCTTACCACTATTAGCCTGAGTCTGGCACCAGAACTGGCCTAGGTAAAAAGTCATATACATTTGCCACATGTTAATGTTTCTATGTGGTAAGTTGAAGCGCAGTTATTTTTAAGTAACAAAACTCCATAACTTATAACTGGTGAAGCTGGGGTTTGATCTGGACCAGTCTTATTTCAGAAAATGTACTCTTAGCCTGGGTGATTTTAGTTATCCATTAACAAAATTTTCTGCAACCACGAAGGTATGCAGGTCACCACTTCTGGCCTTTCAGGGGCTTGAACTCTGATAACTGTGCTATAGTCGCACTTTCTTAGATTTTTTTTTCCAGGGATGTACTGATTTTATGTAACTATTCTTTTCTTTTCTTTTCTTTCTTTCTTTTTTTTTTTTTTTTAAGATTTTGTTTATTTATTCATGAGAGGCACAGAGAGAGAGAGGCAGAGACATAAGCAGAGAGAGAAGCAGTCCCCATGCAGGGAGCCCAACGTGGGACTCGATCCTGGGCCTCCAGGATCACACCCCGGGCCAAAGGCAAGCACTAAACCATTGAGCCATCCAGGGATCCCTGTAACTATTCTTTTCAATAAAAGCAATGTGGCATATAATCCATTACTTACTCCTAGCTCTGTCTACCCCCTAAGCTCCAGGGTTTTCTGTTTATCTGCCTGCTTAATTACTCTAACGATGTGTTTGAATTTTTTTATTTATTTATTTATTTATTTATTTATTTATTTATTTATTTTTTTACTTAGTTGAGGGAGAGAGAGAGACAGCTCAAGCAAGTGGAGGAGCAGAGGGAGAGGAACAAGCAGGCTCCATACTGAGCAGGGAGCCTGATGCAGTGCTGAGATCAGGACCTGAGCTGAAATCAAGAGTTGGACACTTAACCAACTGAGCCACCCAGGCATCCCTCTACCTATGTGTTTAGAAAGCATCTCAAGCTTAACACATGTAATATAAGACTCTATTCCAACCTCACTGTCCCAACCTGCTTTCCACCTAAACTCACCAATCCTAGTAAAGGGTACAAATATTCATTCACATATTCAGGTCAAAACCAGAGCAGTCATCTTTGATTGCCAGTCTTCCCTCACACGTCATCAGGCATTCCTGAGAGAGAGTCTACCTTTGAAATACGTCCTGGATCTGGCCATGTTCTTTCCAACATCTGCTCTAACCTTAGTCCAGGCCATCAGCATTTCATGTCTCACCGACTGAAATAGCCTTCTCAGATTTCCCGCTTCTACTTTTGCCTGCTTGAGCCTATTGCCAGACCATCCTCAGAAATGTAAATAGATTTCCTGCTCAAAACCTTAGGTAGTTTGGTATCTCCAGTCCTTCCAAATCTCTTCCTCGCCTTCCTCTTTTACCATATCTCTGCCCTGGCCTCTACATCCCCACCTGAATGCTGTCTTGCTGGTACCTGAACCCATCAAACTGATTTCACACTCGAGCCTTTGTTTGCTGTTCCCTTTGATTGGAATGCTTCCCTCTTCCACCTCAGTCAGGTATCTGCTCAAATGTCTTCTCCTTAGAGAGGCTGTCTCTGACCACACAACCCAGAATAGTGTCTTCCCCCACCTCTGACTCTCCTGCACTATCTCTTAACTTCTCTGTTTAAATTTGCTTTCCCTAAGGGCAGAGGCTCTGACCTGTTGGACAGCAGAACAGCCCTTGGCCTATATTGGCAATCAGTAAATATATTTAAATGAATAGATGAACGAATGTAACTGAATTTTATGCCTTTGTTAGCAAGTAAATAAATAAATGGCTGGACTCAGCTAAAACAAACAAGCCAAAAAAAAAAAAAAAATCAAACCATGTGATCTGGTCTACTTTGGAAAATATGATCATCATTCTTGTACTATGAAGCAATATAATGGATGCTCAGTATCTGCTCTTTTTTTTTGATATTTTATTTATTCATGATAGACATAGAGAGAGAGAGAGAGGCAGAGACACAGGCAGAAGGAGAAGCAGGCTCCTCACAGGGAGCCCAACGGGGGACTCGATCCAGGAACTCCAGGATTGTGCCCTGGGCCAAAGGCAGACGCTAAACTGCTGAGCCACCCAGGGATCCCTCAGTATCTGCTCTTTGAAAATCTTAGGTTAACTGAATTTTGTTTTAATGATTTCAACTAATGTTTGGATAGTAATAGTGAAATCTTGAGCTCAGAATGATCTCATTCAGTCTATTAATGATCTGAGATGGCTTTGTCATCCCTAGATGTGATTAATTCAGCTCCTGTACTTTATCTGGTCACATGCTTCTAGGAAGGAATCAGAAAAGTGGCCATTTATGACTGGTGCATGTGTGCACGCACATTCATTATAACTTAGAAGGAATATTAGGACAGAAGAACACACTACCTTAGGTTGTCTGAGCTCAGTACCTTCCTAGATACCACCTGGTTCAGATTCCCTTTGAGGCTTTCTGAGTTAGGAGAAGCTAGTTGGAGCTTTGTCACAGGTAAGGACACATTCAGACAGCAATGCTTCCCCAATTCTGGACATTGCCTCTTCTCCACATCTCAGGAAGATGGTGCCCTCATCCCCTGCCTGTGGGGGTGAGGACATACCCTACTTTGTATGTATATAGATTTCCTGCTAAAGAGTCAAGTAAAGGCCTAGTCCAAACTCTATTAAGGTGAAGTAAGGTTGAAACCAGGCTAAAAGAGGTGATATCTCTGAGATGTAGACTATACCATATCACAGAGGTAAGTAAAAGAAAAGCTGTTTCTTTTCAATTGTATTATTTTCTCAAAATGTTTCAAATTGAAAATGGCATAAAAGGGTATACAATAAAAAGTACCCCCACCCCATCCTTCTGTTTTCTCAACACTTGGTTTCCCTCATCAGGCAATCAATGATCAGTTTCTCAAATGTCTTTTTGTTTTTGTATTGTTTTAAAGATTTTATTATTTATTCATGAGAGACACAGAGGCAGAGACACAGACAGAGGGAGAAGTAGGCTCCTCAGGGGGACCCTCAGGGGGACCCTGGGATCATGACCTGAGGTGAAGGCAGATGCTCAACCACTGAACCACCCAGGAGTCCCTGAAATGTTTTTTTGGTAATAGTTTATATAATAAGGAAATATATGGCATATGTGTATATGTGTGTGCATCTAATGTCATTTTTGTGCATTTAAAATATATGAACAGTAGAAAATTATATCATTCTTCATCGTACTTTTTTGTTGTTGTTGGAAAAGCGGTATAGTATACTTCTTTCAAAAACAGACTAGAGCTAGACTGCCTGACTTCAAATTTTGGCTGTGCCCAAATATTAGCTGAGTAATCTCAGACAAGTTTGCTAACCTCTCTGTTGTAGGAAATGAGATCATTTATATCTTATAGAGTTGCTGTGGGTAAGTCACCATGCACATAAAACAGCACAATTTCTGTCACATGGTAATCATCCAGAGTTGCTAGCTCTTGTTACTGTTATCATCATTATTTTTGGATCTTTTAAATCATTCCTGTTTTAGTAGATGAAGAGGTCCCTCACTTTTACAGCTTCACAATATCACAGTGTATGGCTGTTCCTCAATATATTAAGCACACCTGATTTAGGACACCTTCCCCCCACCAATATTTTGGTGCTGAAAGGAATGCTACAATGAAAAGCTTTTCATGTTGATCACTCTAGATTATATCGAACATATCTGCAGCATAAATGCCTCAGAACGGCTTTCTGGGTCACATGGTGTGTTCATTTATGACTTTTTTTTAGATGTTGCCAAACTTCCCTCGTAGAAGTTGTACTAAGTTACAGCAGCAGTGTGTGCAAGTGGTGTTCACATAAATGCACCTCCTGGAATTTAACCATGACTAATGACATGAAACTCCTTGAGAGGTATAGTTTAAATTTACATTTCCCTGATTAGGAATGACTTTGAGCATAGTTTCATGTTTAAGAGCCATTTGTAGTTCTTTTTTTCCATGAATTCTCTGTGAATGCATTTTCCCTATTTGTTTCTATGGGGTTGTTGACATATTTAGTATTTAATTTTGTAAGTCCCTTGCATTTTGGAGAAGTATGTGTTACAAGTGTTTTCCCCAGTTAGTATTTTTTTTTTCCTTTTGGCTTTACTTGTGGAAGGTTTTTGTAGGCACAACATTTTTTTATTTTATATAATTGAATTTTTTAATCTTTTATTTTATGAGTTTGATGTTTTGTCTTCTAAGGAAAAGTTTAAATGAGTTGTAGTTAAAGGCTATAGATTTGTAAGATTGTGATTTTAGTTTATAATTATGTCTGGCTTTCTCTCTTCCTTATTTGAATTTAAGTTGTTTGAGGGCAGAATGTGGGTGAATTAACTCATATAAGTTCCTTTATATCAATTATTCCACTTAATCTCCATAACATCCTGCAGAAGTCAATATAGCTATTATTTTCATTTTACAGGGAGGTACCCCGCGCTCAGAGAGGGTGAGTCATTTGCTTAATATGACACAGCTACCAAGTTAAGGATTCCAGCTCATGTGCTAGCCTGCATAGGAGGCATAGTTAATAAAAAAATAATGGATTTTTCTATGGCAGAGACTCAGTTGTCACACTTTTTGATCAAAGAACACCAAGTATTACCATGATCACCCTCACCCAGACTTCAACTCCACCCCAACATAGATGAACGATTCTGGGACAGCTTTGCAAAATATATATTTTTTCAAAATTATATGTAAAGAAGTCTAAAGCTGACCTTATTGAGCAATGTTTCTCTTACTGATACAGTGATGTAAAAAAAGGGAATGGGAACATAGGAACGTCTCCCCTTCCCTTTGCTCTACCAAGAGAAGTTTGCAGGCCAAGTCTTCTAAACTTATGTGTAGAACTGAGCTTCAGCCATAAGTCAAGCAGAAACCAACTGATCACCTAGAATCAGACAGCTGCGGGCGTGAGTGACACCAAGAAGCGTGAGACACTGTTGGTCTTTAAGGTCTAATGTGCTTCCCCATTTGGAATTGCAGAAGAATGCCTGGGTGCTGCATTTGATGAGCAACATCTGTGAGGACAGAGAAACTAAAAGGAATCTTCAAAGAGATTGAAGTTGGCATGAAATTGACACGTTGGCACTATCCTCTTAAACTAGGTTTCTGGTTAACAGATTGATATATCGGGCAATGACATTCCAACTGAATATTCATACAAAATGAAACTAAACAATACTACCTTTGTACATTTTGACACAATAAGTGTACTTGGAAGTTCATCTTTTGTGGCAGCCTGTATGTTTCTATCCGAAGGAACATCAGTCATCACTTCATTCAATGTTGGCTATGTTTATCATTTTTTCACCCCAGAAACTCATTTGTATTATTTTTAGGTAATTTTAATGTAAGAACTAAAATAAAATTGCCTGCCTACTCTTGACTCGGGATTTGATTTATCCGTGTGTGAGAATCTACTCTCCTATGTACTGTTCCACTGATAAAAATACAGGAAATCAACCCAGATTTATTCAATATATATTCCATGTGGACCTGTCACTTGTGAAAAAATATGAACACTTGAACTGTAGCATTCAGAGGGCTTTGGCAGGCATCAAAAAGAACTTTTGTAGCTTACTTGCATTGTAAAATGTTCATTAGGAAGATCTAGAAGAGGGGCTGAAGAATATAAGATTGAAATTAAAATCATGTTTATATAATCATGCTATAGACTTAAAATGTGGAGTTGGATTGAAGATTGATCTTTCACACAGAAATACATTTCTGTTACATTAAGGGTTTTTGATGAGTCAACTTGTGATCTACTTTTAAAAACAACCTTATTAATAAATAGTGCACATACATAGAATTCACCCATTTAAAGTATACCATTCATTGGTTTTTAGTATATTCAAAGATATGTTCAACTGTCACTGCAGTCAATTTTAGAACATTTTAATCACTTTCAAAAGTAACCCAGTACACTTTAACTGTCACTCCCCAAACTCTAGCGCTTTCCTCCCAACCCTGGGCAACCACTAACCTATTTTTTGTCTGCATAACTTTCCCTGTTATGGACATTTCATATGAATGGAATTATATAATGTATGATTTTTTGTGACTAGCTTCTTTCACTTAGCATAGTGCTAGTGATGTCGCATACATCAGTACTTCTTTCTTCACTTGGCTAAATAATATTCCATTGTATAGATATACCATATTTCTTTATCCTTTCATCACTTCATGGACATTTGGGTTGTTTCCATCTTTGGGTTATTATGAATAATGCTACCATAAAAGTCTGTGTGTAAGTTTCAGTGTGGATATATGTCTTAATTTTTCTTTAGATATATATTTAAAAGTAGAATTTCTGAGTCATATGGTAACTTCATGTTCAGTCTTATGAAGAACTGCCAGAATGGTTTTCTAAAGGAGATTAAACATTTTACATTCCCACCTATTGTATATGAGGGTTCCGACTTGTCCACGTCCTCCCCAATAGTTATTATCTGGTTTTTTGATTCCAGCCAACTCAATGGCTGTGAAGTGGTGTGCCATTGTGGTTTTGATTTACTCTTCCTTGATGACTAATTATTTAGAGCATTATTTTAGGTGCTTATTGGCTATTTGTGTATATCCTTCTTGAAGAAATGTCTGTTCTTATTCTTTGTCCATTTGGTGGTTGGGTTGTCTTTTTATTATTGAATTAGAAAAGTTCTTTATATATTCTGGATACAAACCCCTTATCAGATATACACCATGTAAATATTTTCTGCCATTCTGTGGGTTTTCTTGATTCTTTTTGAGACATAAAAGTTTTAAATGTTGATAAAGCCCAATTTACCCCTTCTTTCTTTCTTTTTTTTTTCCCTGCTTATGCCTTTGATGTCATGTCTAAGAATCCTTTGCCAAATCCAAGGACATGAAGATTTACCTCTAAATTTTTTTCTAAGATTTTATAGTTTTAAGTCTTTGATCCATTTTGAGTTAGTTTTTGTATACAGTGTAAGGTAAAGGTCCAAATTAATTCTGCATGAGGCTCTCCATTTGTCCCAGAATCATTTGTTGAAAAGGCTATTTTTTAACATTGCAATATCCTGCAACTTTTGTCAAAAAAATAGTTGTATTTACGCTTTCTTTTTTTTTTTAAGTTTTTATTTATTTATGATAGTCACAGAGAGAGAGAGAGGCAGAGACACAACACAGGCAGAGGGAGAAGCAGGCTCCATGCACCGGGAGCCGGACGTGGGATTCGATCCCAGGTCTCCAGGATCGCGCCCTGGGCCAAAGGCAGGCGCTAAACCGATGCGCCACCCAGGGATCCCGTATTTACGCTTTCAATTCTATTCATTGATTTATATGTACTATATACTATCTTGATTATTGCTTTATATTAAGTTTTAAAGGAAGTGTGAGTCCTCCTGTTTTGTTGTTCTTTTTAAAGATTGTTTTGGGTACTCTGGGTCCCTTGCAATTTCAGATGAAATTTTTAAAAATTTTTATTTTATTCTATTTTGAAAGAGAGCATGAGTTGGGGGGAGGGGCAGAGAGAGAGAGAGACAGAGAATGCCAAGGGCTCGATCTCACAACCCTAAGATCATGACCTGAGCTGAAATCAAGAGTCAGGTGCTTAAACAAATGAACCACCCAGGTGCCTCCAGATGAATTTTAAACTAGCTTTAGCTTCTACAAAGAAATCAGATGAGATTCTGATATAGATTGTGTTGAATCTGCATATCAGTTTGGGGAATACTATCATTTTAACAATATTAAACCTTCTTATTTATGAACATTGGCTCTTTTTTGTGGTGTACTTAAAAATATTCATTCATTCAACAAATATTTATTGAGCAACTATAATGTGTTATGTGTGTGGGATATACCATGTCAGTCAGACCTTTTAATACATAGGTCTTTCCTCTGGATGCTTGTCCCCCGACATCCCATGACCTTCTCCAGATCTTTCCTCAAATACACCTTCTCAATGAGGCCCTCCCCGGTCACATACCCCATCCATTACTTGTACCTCCTGTCTCTTTACCCTACGGTATTTTACATCTTAACAATTGTCATTACTTATTATATACTTTTTATTTTTATTTTTTATTTTTCTAAGTCCTAAAAATATTACAATGGACAGAAATCCTTGATTTCCTGGAGCTTATGTCCTAGCAGGAATTACAGGTTAGAAAAAAAAAAAAAAAAAGAAAAATAGGCAAACTGTATAGAATGACAGTAATAAATACTAGGTGGAAACTAAAGTTGAGAAAAAAGACTTGGGATTGCAGTTTTAGACAAGATGGCCAAATGCCAAGAGCTAGCTAGCCAGGAGTTAGGTTATCTAGGGAAGGAATTGTGCATGCAAAGGTCTGGAGGTGGGAGCAAAAGGGAATACTTAGAGGAGCAATGGGGAAACCAGAGTGGCTGCAGCACAGTGAGACTAAACTAGGGTAGTAGGAAGAGACTTTTTAATGGACTTCAGGATTGAAGAAGATTAAGGATTATGTCTAAGGGGATGCACGATGCTCCCAAGAATGCACAACGAGGATGAAGGTAAAGAAAGAATAAGTGAGGTGGTAACATTGTCAGATCTCCAACTCCTAAGCAACATTCTGTAAACTATCTGGATATTTTAATTAGCTGCATAATCGCCTCCGTTATCAACCATGTATACACAGACACTCACCAGCCTTCTAAATTGTTATAGAATCGCTTAGCATGCTAGCTTTCTCCCTTCATCTTTTGTCCTGGAAGAATCTTACTTGGTTTACCTCTCAAGCCTGCTGTGAGACCCACTGTTGGTTTGTGTTCGGTGAGGAATACTTTAGATATCTTTGGATTATCATATTATAATTTAATGCTAGCAATTTATATCACTGTGTTGTATCTGGGGAACCTCAATGAAAGAGCACATTTTGAATATAGTAAGTTAATTAATTAATTAGTTAATTAATTAAGAAACAGTAAACCAAACCAAGTGCATTTTTGATTGGTGAGAATCTCTAATTAGCCTGAAGATCCTCTCAGCTGGTGATAAAAGGGGCTGTTTTGACCAATTCCATGGCACTTTCACCAGTTTAGATGTCCCCAGGACAGGAATAATCAATTCAAGTCATTTATAAGCAATGGAGAATGGCAGAGCCAGTGACTAAACTGGAGACTACGTATGTGCCTCACCTATTGGCAATCAAATTTGGGTTTTTAAACAATACTTCACTGGCTAAACAAAAGATGTCTGTCAGCTTCTGAATGTTTCACAAGGCGGGCAGTCTGCTAAAATCATTATATGAATCAGAATAATGAACTCATAATAAATTATGTGAGGTGGGTGCTGCTATCGTCCTCATTTTGCTGCTGAGAAAACTAAAGCTCAGCAAAGAAGTAAATTACTATTAAGAAAGAAAGTCGGAATGTGGAGGCGGCACTCAGGTTTCAGAATCTGTGATCTTAATCATAATAATAGGAAAACCTTATGTGTAGATAAGTAACCAGCAATTAAGTCCACTATGGATTATGAAGTATGTAACATTTGGAAACATCTAGAGGAGTATTACCCTGCAGATATAATTGCAAGCCACATGTAGAATTTTAAATTTCCCCGTAGCCCAGTTTAAAAGTGTAAAAAGAGAATTTCAACAATATGTTTTATTTAATTCAGTATCTCTAAAACATCATTACAACATGTAATCAATGTAAAAAAGTATTAATGAGATAGTTTTCATTCTGTGTCTTGGGAATTGGGGTCTATTTTACATTTAAATCACAGCTCATGGGGATCCCTGGGTGGTTCAGCGGTTTGGCACCTGCCTTTGGCTCAGGGCCTGATCCTGGAGACCCGGGATCAAGTCCTGCGTCCGGCTCCCTGCATGGAGCCTGCTTCTCCCTCTGCCTGTGTCTCTGCCTCTCTCTCTCTCCCTCTCTATGTCTATCATGAATAAATAAATAAATCTTTAAAAAAAATCACATCTCACTGAAGAGTGGCCATGTTTCTGGGGTACCTGGGTGGCACAGTCGGTTGGGTGTCTGACTCTTGGTTTCTACTTGGGTCGTGGTCTCAGGGTCCTGAGATCAAACCTTCATGGGTCTCTGTGTTCAGCATGGAGTCTGCTTGAGACTCTTCCTCTTCCTCTGCCCTTCCTCCTGTTCTCTCTCTCTCTCTCTCTCTCTCTTTCTCAAACAAATAAATAAATCTTAAGAAAAATTTAAAGGGTAGCCATATTTCAAATGTTCAGCAGCCACATTTGGATTATGGCTACCATTTTGGAGGGTAAAGATTCAGATGCTTGACTGAATTTTTTGCAGTTAACTTTTCCTTGGTATCATATAGAGCTGTAATTTAATTAGGCTCTATTTCCGTGTAGGTAAAGCAGGAACTCTACCGATATAATAATTACAGAGGCAGAGTTGCCAGCAGGTGCTTCTCTTCTGCTCTCATTAAGAAGTTTGTATGAACTTCTCAGCACAAAGAGTTTGAAATCCTGTGAATTTATGGCCTAAGTTATATGGGGTTTACACATATGTACTGATGTTACCTAAAATATCCCTTCTTATAACTTTTTCTTTATGAACCGGTTTGGTGGATGGAATATTTATATGCTTTTGCTATGAACATAAGCATTATAAAGGAACTATGCTTTGTGCTGCTAACTTAAATGGGTTTGGAAAGCAAAGTGGAAAAACTATAACTTTATGATAAACGTTACCACCTCTCTTTAATGCATTAATATATTTTATAGTTAAAATAGAATGGAACATTGAGGTGCTTGTGTAGAATATATAAAAGCAC
The DNA here is from genome assembly GCF_003254725.2 of Canis lupus dingo. Lineage (NCBI taxonomy): Eukaryota > Metazoa > Chordata > Mammalia > Carnivora > Canidae > Canis > Canis lupus. The sequence goes on from NC_064254.1 coordinate 19,079,610, forward strand.
AGAGGCAGTGAAGGAGACCAAAAATTACATTTGAGCTTATTAATTTATGAAAAAAACAGAATATTCTCAGACAGCTGCATCATCAACTCAGGTGAAAAATATTCTAACATGTCAGCAAACTCCACCCCATAATCCTGCCAGGATGAAATTAAACAAAACAATCTCCACAAATTATTAAATTCTAAGTCTGTAGGGGAATGCCCTATATTATACCTTAAATTACTAAACTATAGGCACAACTATGTAGCCACATGTCTCTTTACTTCTGTGCTGTATAATTGTATACAGATGTACCCAGTGTTACGCAATAGACTTACTCCTTAAAAAGTGGAGTGCAAATTCAATATTAAAAATCCTTTAAAGGCACTAAGGGAGCTTGCTATTTAAAAGGTTCTTTTATAATAAGATTAATCACCCCCTAATTCCTCTGTTTGGCAAGGTAAAGTTTTAATATAGAATTTTTGTGGTTTTTTTAAAAATAATGTTTCAGAAGTATAGAGGAGAGAGAAAAAATTATTACTACATGTACACAGGCTGGGATGTCACCCTTGCACTGAATTCTGTTCCATGTTATCAATGCAAAGATGTCAGTCACCTATTTTATTTTATTTTATTTTATTTTATTTTATTTTATTTATTTTATTTTATGATTTTGCCTACTGGATATCTTTATTAGCATACAAGCATACTAAGTTTTCCCATCTTCTCCCCCTCCTTTCCCCCCCTGGAAAGCAAAATGCCTTGAAAGGGTTATCTGCTTGATGTCTCTGATTTTCTTAGAGCTAACAAGTTCTGTGCTTTGTAGGTTTGTTAAAAGGCTTCTAAGATCATTGTCATTAGTGTTCTATAAAAAGAATAGGAGCAAAATGATCAAAAATATTTCCCATGGTAAGGAAAGCAGGCATACACATGCATTCACACATTCTTCCCCTCCCACCAAAAATAATTTATTCGTGACTGTATTTATTTGCTAGGGCTGCCATAACAAAGTACCATAAACTGTATGGTTTAAAAAAGGAAATTTACTCAACTAGCTCTGGAGGCCAGAAGTCCACAGTCATGGTGTTGGCAGAGCCATGTTTCTCTCAGGGTGTTAGGGAAGGGTCTGTACCACACCTTTCTTCTCAGATGTTCTTGTTTTGTGATGGCCATCTTCTCCCTGTTGTCCCTTTCATTGGTCTGTATCCACATTTCTCCTTTTTATAAGGACACCAATCATATTGAATTCAGGCTCACCCTAATGAGCTCATTTTAATTTGATTACCTCTGTAAAGAAACTATTTGCAAGTAAAAATCGCCTTTTGAGGTACTAGAGGATAGGACTTCAACATATCCTTTTCTTGAGAGGGTGGGGGGTGGGGAATAGAACAGAATTCAATTAAATGACAACTATAGTCAAAAATCTAGTTTTCTCCTGACCCATCTGTAGGGATCTTAAATGCATTGGAGAAGTTTGTGCTATTCTTCACAACAGAGTCTGCAAAATATGTGGACTCTAACTGGGTAAAATGTTTGTTCATAAGCTCCTTTGAGATTGACCCTATTATCCCCGAAGAAATGCAAGGATTCTGTAGAATATATTGATCCATCTGTCCATCCATCCATCCATCCCCACTCCTCCCTCCCTTTTTACCTCCCTCAGAATCCATTGTTATTTTCACAAAAATTACTGGGTACTTATTATGTATTTAGTATTTTGCAAGGCATTTGGATGTGGAGACATACAATGGTTAACTTCAGTAGTTTTTGCTTTTAGGGAAGTATAATGTAGATGATAAGACAAAGCATAAGATGCAAATACTAAGTGATCTAACTTACAGAGATGCCATATGCCATTTTGTAGGTTAGGTCATTAATTGCTGAGTATTCTGAGTGGGATATCACTAAATCAAGATAATAGCAAAATTTTTCACAAAGTTATGGCCAGGATTGGCTCAATATCATAGCTTTCTTTTTTTTTTTAATTTAAATTAAATTAGCCAACATATAGCACATCATTAATGATAGCTTTCTTAAGTTCTTGAATTCTGCTTATAATAATCTTTTTTTTTAATTGACACCCTAGCTTTGAAACCATTACTATAGCTTCATCAGGCTTCATAATATTCTGAAATGTCACATTTCCTTTGTCCCCTTGTGAGTGACATTGGGGCAATCACAGAGACACGTGTAGGCTCAATTCTCCTGTGAGCAGCCCCAAGTCACTCAAGGTCTATCTAGATTGGCTCTGATTGCCCAGGACATTTTCATCAACTGGCTTTTTGCTTCTTCCTTACAGAAACTTACAGGAAATACAGAAAACCTAGAAAGTGGATCAACCTCCTCTGTATAGTTTCTGGGAGCCCAGTGGTCCATGCACGTATGGGAAGATCTACTAGTTCACCCACCTTAGAGAGCTACCCACTCTCGTTTTAGTCACTGTATTTCCCATGTAAATTACCAAAGTTGGTTTCTGTTACTTCTAATAAAAACTCTGATTAGTACACTTTCTACCTCCACATCTCAGGCTTGAGAAAGTTTCAAGCCCCTCATAAACGCTAAGGGACTAGCATGGTATAGTTTGTTTCCTCCTCCACATCCTTGGCAGGACTGTGTAAATAATTGTTCCATGCCCTGAAAACTGCTACTTTTTTCTATTGATGACTTCCAGGATCTCTGATACTCTGCATTCCCATCCTGGTCAACCATTCATCCTTTCTGTTTAAGGTATGTGTACAGTATCCTTAAAATAATATCCTGGACTGTCTTCCTAGGTGCAGCCCCTCCCAGTTCTGTCAGGCCCAACATCTCTTATTTTCTCCATCTTTTGTCATCAATTATTTTGTGCCCGTTAATGCTATTTTTCACATCTCCTCTTTCACTCTTGTGACCCTGGCTGGCAAATTTCATCTTCTAATTACATTAACCTTACCTGTATCTTCATCCTCTCAACCTTAACCCAACACTAGACCTCAGAATCATCCAGAAGAAGTCTAGCCTTCATCTACTCAATCTGAATTTTTGGCAATGGGACCCAGTGGAGGGGCCATATATTTTTATTAGCTCCTCAAATAATTTTTTTCATAGCCAGTTAGAATACATCACCTCAAATCCTGGTTTCTTTCTCAATAGTCTCTCCTTCTGTTTCCATTCAGAGTTCTAAATACTCAGCCTTGATTGGCAATATCCAAGATCATTCTAGAGCCAAGAGATTTGTACCTTTATTCCCTCCAAAGAAGAAATGGATTCTATTCAGTTTTATGACACCACTGATGAGTTCAAATTCTCATGGAATGGTGCCAAATAGAATAACCAGTGTTGATGGGCTTTTATAGGCTCCGAAATGACCTCTGTCTCCTTATTAGAAACCTATCCTCAGTTTTAGATACACAACCAAATTGTTTTTTATGTATCAGATTCTTAATACCCTTTCATATCACAATCCTTCATGGCAATAGTGACATGTGATATGTCCATTTTACAATTATTTAAAATATATTTATCTTTTCCATTATACATTTGATGAAAATCGGTTGGTTTTTTTGTTTGTTTGTTTAGTGCACAGAACAGTGCTTGGCACATAGTAGATATTCAGTAAATATATGATGAATGAGTAAATAAACACATATCTCCACCTAGATTTTTCTTAGACACTTCAATATAACTTTTCTAAAAATAAGTTTATTATCTTTTCCCTAAACTTATCATCTGTATGGGTTGTCTTTTTGTTTAAGTAAACTTTCTATTTAAGAATAGTTTTAGACTTACAGCGCCATTGATCTGTTTACCATCACTATAGTTTTCCCTCTTCCAGAATGTCATATGAAGGAAACTGTACAGAATATAGTGTTTCAGACTGCCTTCTTTCAGTTAGAGATAGGCATCCATGTTTTTACATGGCTTGTTCATTCCTTTTTGTGATTAAATACTGCATTGTTGGGGATGTACCAGTTTGTTTACTCTTCTTCACCTGTTGGAGGATTGGCTTGGTTGCTTCCAGATTGTTGTGATTATGAATAAATTGTTATAAACATTCATGTGTATGTTTTGCATAAACCAAAGCCTTCAAATCAGTTGGAATAAATATCTAGAGTACAGTTGCTTCAGGACTGGTTAGCTCTTGAGGAAATTGCCAAACTATTGTCCAAAGTGACTGTACCATTTCACGTTCCTGCCAGCAAGGAATGAGAGTTCCTGTTGCTCTTCAATCTCATCAGCAGTTGGTATTGTCATTTTTCAGAATTTTAGTCATTCTAATATATATGTAGTGGTGTCTCTGTGGTTGTAATCTTCATTTCCCTAATAGTAAACAATTTTGAATGTTGATTTGTCTTTTTGAATGTTTGACATGTATGTCATACACACTCCTTCCTTTACTACCTGCTGTCCCCAACTGTCTCACACACAAACTGTCTTTAAGGGAAGAGACTTGCAATATCTTAGCTCTGTATTTCCAGTTTTAAACAGTGCCTGACACAAAGCAGACATTCACTGAATATATTGGCTAATTGACCGTCTTGAAATCAAAGGTGCAGATTGACAGATGTATTCTTCAGAATGGAAGTAGTGCCAGAGATGCCTGGGTGGCTCAGTTGGTTAAGCGTCAGGCTCTCGACTTTAGCTCAAGTCACGATCACAGGGTCTGAGATCAAGCCTCGCATTGGGCTCTGCACTCAATGTGGAGTCTGCTTGACATTCACTTTCTCTCCCTCTGCACATTCACCTGCTTGCATATGCTATCTCTTGCAGGTGCACTCTGTCTCTCAAATAAATAAATAAATAATTTTTTTTAATGATAGTGCCATATTTTGCCTGTTCAAGACTTCGTTAAAACATTGGTAGTAGTATCCTGGTATCCTTGCAGATACCAACTATAAAAAGCCAGAAGATAAATATAAATCTCATTCCTTCATTTGTTTTCTACCGTGTGCCATATACTGTAGACTCCATGCTCCCCACTTCAATCTCTCATGCTAGGGGTTAAAACTGAGCTGCAGATTGTTTGCTTGCTTATTTGGTCTAGCATGGGACTATCTATATTTTCGAAAATGACATGAGAATAAAACTCATCTCTTTCTTCATTAACAGACTCCACATTGGGTCTCAGTGGAATACTCTTTATTGCTGTCTCCAACATTAATGATAATCTCTGTGAAGATTGTATTCTTTTCTAGAATGTAAGTCCATAAGAGCCAGAGAATGAGTTTTCAGGAAGAAACAAAAGGGCAGGAAAAATTTTTTTTATCCAAAAAGCATACATTTAAGAAACCATGCAAGACATCCATGCACATGCTCACAAATCTGATGATTTGCTCTGTGGAAAGGTACAGGTGGACTCCTATGGCTCCACGCAATTTGTTGACTACAGCATTGCACAGGAGGAAACGCACAGAGAAATATACACACATAGACCCTCAAAGCTCTTCTCTTTTAAAATCCCAAAGAGGCCACAGATCTGAGTTGGCAAGTGTTAAACAACCTTGGAGGAGGAAGAAGGTATAGAGCATGTGAGTGCATGTTAACTGCCAAGCATATAAAGCTGTGAGACCCAGGGGTTTTAGAATCCCTGTCTTAGAGGACACACTGTGAGACAACCTCAGTGCCCTGATGGAATGAAGCTTTGGCACTTGGCACATGTCCACAATTAGCACCGTTACAGTTTTACTATGTCTTAAGGTTTTATCCCTTTAAGAGAAAAATTACCATGAGATATTTGTCCCTTTTTGGAAGGAGATGCTTCTGTGAGGAGAAATTGAAGGACTTAAAAATACCCGTGAGTCCATCAGATGACTGAGGTTTCAGGGAGAGGCACAAGGAAAGGAGAAAAGTGGGAGAAGGGAAAAGAAGGATTCCATTTATAGATGTAGCTTTGCTTCACCGAGGCAGCCATCATTGTCACATCGCTATGCTCGAAGTGGCTCCTTGTGAATATCTTTAGTATTTCTTTTATTTGTTGGTAAGCAGGATAAGGCAAAGTCCAATAATTTATTCATTTTGTTTAAACTCATACTGGATCCAGAAACCTCTCCATCTGCTACTTGCCTTAACTCTTACAAATCATCTTGAGGTGTCATGAGTTGTGGTCTCATGAAAGTAGTCCTGTGCCAATGGAATGGATTCTGGCACGTTCTTTCTATTCACTGCCTTTGCAGTCCTCATCATTTTAATCCGTCAGCTCCCTGTGCTGTTTTCCTGTCACACCATACTGTAAGCTCTCCCTTGCACGTATCCTCCTACACTCAACACTTTCCCCCTTCTTGCCTTTGTTTACCTGTTCTACCTGGAATGCTGTCCCTCCCTGTGTTTGAATGTACTCCTTTACCTTTTGGCTGTTGCTGGACAAAGGCTCTTTTACCTCTAGGCAAGCTTAACATTCAGTGGTAGTGAAATCAGACACGGGTCCTTGCCAAAGCATGTTCATCTTTTATGGTACTTAATCGTTTCTATATTATTTTATACTTACTTGTCTTCCTTGTTTCTCCCTGCCGCCATTAGATTGTGTTTTGTGAATGACTCATCTTTGTATCTGCCCGAGCTCCTATCCTCTATCCTGTGCTCCCTTAATATCTGCTGGATGAATGTAGGAACAAAGGAACGTACATACAAAGGAATGTATGAGTATTTATCCTGTACCTTCTCTGGATCCACTTCCCCCTCTCTACACTTTATAGGTGACCACAAAAGAAGAGAAAATTCTCATTCTACTCATTACCTAGTTTGTCCAGGGTGGCTCCTACATCACCGAGTAAAACCATCCAGGCACTTTTGAAGCCAGGCTTCTATATTTATTTTTACTTTTGCAACATCATCATGCTCCTTCTCTGTCCCACAAATCGCTCCAGAAAACACAGACTGTCCTTGAGGCCTTAATGAAGGAGGCATGTTTGGGAAACCCATGTGTCAAGGACTTGCAGCTGGCCTCTAGGAACTGTGGACAGCCTGTAAAACTTGAGGGTGGCCGCTAGCCAACAGTCAGGAAAAAATCGGAGCCCTCAGGCATACAAATGCAAGGAAATGAATTCTGCTCATGTTGTGAATGAGCCTGGAAGTAGATTCTCCTTCATCTGAGACTCCAGGTGAAAGTGTATCCCGACCCACACCTTGATGACAGGCTTGTGAGACCCTGAGCAGAAGATCCAGCTAAGCCATATCTGGAATCTTGATTCAGAGAATAGATATGTGTTGTGTTAAGCTTCTAAGTTTGCGGGGGGAATTTGTCATATAGCAATAGAAAATGAATAAAGTATTTTTGGTCAACCACGTGATACAGTAACTGTTCGGTTCAGACTTATGTTTTATGGCTGACAAGATCCTAAATGATACCTTTCCCCAGGATTATCAAGTATCCCACAGCAAGAAGAGGATGGATTGAACCTTCTTGTCTGTTCCTACTTAAAGAAAAAGTTCCCCAGAGTTACTTCTCCCTAGCTAGCAGTAGCTAATAATCTCCCATCTCACTGGCCAGAATTGTGTCTCCTATCCATTCCCAAATTGACCACTGATAAAGGAAATACTGACATCATGATGATCAGCTTGGACTAATCCAAATTTACGTCTATTGCATGGCCACCTAGGAGTTGAACAAAAGTGAGATTTTGGTAGCAAGATAAAAGGGATAGATAATGATGCTGGGTGGATAATAACAGTGTCAGCCTCAGTAAGAACAAATGGGTGTCAGTTTTCCCATTTTTAAGAATAGGGATCTAGGGACACCTGGGTGGCTCAGCAGTTGGGCACTTGCCTTTGGCTCAGGGCATGATCTCGGATTCCCAGGATCAAGTCCCACATAGGGCTCCTTGGATGGAGCCTGCTTCTCCCTCTATCTGTGTCTCTGCCTCTGTGTGTGTGTGTCTCTCATGAATAAGTAAAATAAAATCTTAAAAAAAAAAAGAGTAGGGATCTAAACTGGTTCAGGGTCTATAGGAAGATTTGAACATTGATAACTGCTTCCTGGAGTGTTGTGTTGAGAGGAATTTTGTGGCCTTGCCTGGGGTCAGCAAAAAGGACAGTAGGAATAGGTTACCAATGTCTGTTGTGGATGGAGAGTGGAGAAATTATGCACAATTGTGATTCCAATATTTAAAGTCAATTATGAAAAAAATAAAGGCAATTATGATGAAAGAATAAAATTTATTATTTCAGGGTCAGATTATAAAATCATACTTTATTCATACCTGGGCTTTGCCACTCAAATGGTCACCAACATTTTAATTCTCTGTGTTTTAGTTTTCTCAACTGTCAAATAAGGGGTAAAAGTAGTAAGTGAATTAAATGAAATAATGCATGTAAAAATTCTCGGTCCAGAGGTAAAATTTATATGTGCTATGAGCAGAGTACTTAATAAATGTTATCCGCTATTCTTAGAAACATGATGACCACCATGGTGATGATTTTAAATCATCTTTCTTTTAAAGAAAGATTTCTTGCACCAAGGTAAGATTTAGGGAAAATTTGTAAAAAAAACATTTCACTCAGGGTAGTTTTACTGTTGATAAATTATTCATAGGCTTGGTTTGCCTAGGACAGTCCTGGTTGCCTGATGTTTTGGTGTAATTATAATATTCCCTCTTCCACTTTCAAAAGCATCCTGGTTTGGATAATGAACTATATAGTAACACTGGCTATTGTTCTTCTTAAGATTTTTGAATCAGAAGAACTTTCCTAGGAATAGTTTTCTTTTTAAAAGACATTTCTGGTTCTGGATTACTTCTATGTGAATTTTACAGTCTGGTAATCAGGTGAGGACGCTGTGTAGAATTTTGTGCTTTGTTTTAATTTCTTAGGTGGAATATTATGGCCATGTAGTAAACTTCATTGTTGCCTGCTATAATCTTCACTAACACTTGCCATCTCACACTTAGACATTCATTCCTTGGCTTTTTTTTTTTTTTTCAAAATTAAAATGCAGACACAGTTTCCCCAGAAGAAGCAATGCATTGGAATTAAAACTGAGTAGGATGGGAACTTCAGTGTCAGTTAGATCTACTGGATCAAGAGTGGTTTTTCATTCTGTGATACTTATCATCCTTTCTCAATTATGAAACAGTATATATGGGGCCCAAGCCATTAATGGGAGTGAAGTATTTCATGAAATTCAAGAAAACCCTATATCATTGATGCAAATGATATGATTTCAAATGAAAGTATATAAAAGTGAATGTAAAGTATTATTGCAGCTGTAAATATAAGGAAAGTGATTTGTCATCTTCCCACAAATAAATTAGGCTGAAACTGGCCATACATTAACCTAGATGGTATCTTACATTTCCTGAGAACTGACATCAACTAAGGTTTCTTTGATCACTGCATATAAGAAAGGAAATAGAAAAACGACATTTGGATAAGACAAAGCCTATATGGAAATTGGTTATTTTACAATAGTATACAGCATAACTGCCAAAGCACTGAAGCAGATAACTAGTAGTTCTGCCTTCACCTGTAGGTAACCGCTTTACACATTATATATGAACATAAGTTTCTGTCCTCCTCTCATTAATTACACTTTATCATAATTATATCATGTTGCCTATAAACTTGGGACATTATTGGATTCCAAAAATGATTTAACAGCACATTTCATACTGTTAATAAGCACACACTCTTAATCATCTCAATAAGAGAGATGTTAAATTCTATCCTTGCTCTGAATTTCCTACTGTCTCTCAAAGAAAAATACCTTCTCTTTGTCTCCAACTCTCCATATGCTTCAACATTATTCATGGGATAGAAGGTGGACATTGGGGGAAACCATGAGATATGTAATTTGCTATCAACATTCCTTAACCCTTAATAGACTTTACTTTCTCAACCCTAATTTTATGATGTAAAAACATAGCTTCTTCTGCTATTAAAGTATTAAATTTAACATTTTCCTTAAAAAGATACCTCAAACATAGAGTAATCCAGTATTTTGAAAAATATTAGGCCTTCCTTTTTGTGTAAATGCCACAAGCAGCTTGGGATCTTGTGCCTGCTACGAACAACTTCTATGTATTTCCTGAGTAAACATCTAGAGTTTGATATTGTCATCAGCATGTAGCTCATCACCTTAAAGGCATGATTAAACTAGGGAATCACAAAAGCCAATGGTACAAAATACAGACATATAAGCACAACAAAGGGAAATTTTCTGTCAAAGCAGTGCCAAATTAATTTGCTCCTCCATACTTAATCATGCATGATAGGTTTTATGGTTGTTTCTATAATCTTACTTTTATTAAGACTGCTATCAAACTCAGAATGCAAAGATTTTATTAGCACAGGTGCATAGCAAATAAAAAACAAAACATATTTATGCATAGAAATCGAGAGTCACGGCTAATGAGTTAATTTTTATTTTTGCCATTAAAGTTAGTCTACATATGTAGGAAATTCTTATGGTGAATATCTTAATTTCTTTACAATGGAAATATTATTAATTTTGGTATGTGTGTTCCTACTCCTTCTCTGCCCCACAGTAACTCTTTAAGGAAAAATGCCCAAAAGCCCCATTTGGCATAATTCCCTGAGAACCACCTGTGTGAAAAAAAATAAGGACCACACATGGTACATGCACTTGAAATGACAATAATTATAACATTAAAATGACTCTGATCAAAGCCAAACAGAGCAGATACTAAGGACAGAGAACAGTACTTAATTTTTCCTTTTGTGTTCAGAAACCCAGTAGCTAGCTGGGGAGAGAATCAGGCATGTGAAGTGCTATGAGGTGTCTTGGAAGAATTTATCCCCACCGACATGATCCTCCTCCCCAATGCCCCTAAGTTACCCCAAATAAGTCATTGCAAGGGCTTTTTTATTTTTTATTTTTATTTTTTTGCCCTTTGTGCTAAAGCAGCTTTAAGACAAGATCTCAGAGATCAAACTGTGAAACACTTAAGGATAACATAAATCAGAAAAGCCCAGATAATGTACAAGAGGGATAAGGGTGGAACCAGTGGAAACATATAGCCATGGTCTTCAATGAGAAGGCAAATATACAGAGGTTCTAATTCATGTGCATTTCATGTAATTACAATTAGAATCTAAGCTTTGGGAGAATTGTATAACATGATCTAAAGAAGGAATAAATGTGTAACAGTAGTTGAGAATAGTGTGAAAAGCAGGAAAGTGAGGGGAGATGTGCTTTAGGAACATCATAATGCATTCTGTAATCACAGCAATTAGATAAATGTGGTAACAGCATAATTCTAGATGCATAGATCAGTAGAAAGGAATAAAAATACAGGAAGAAATACTACGCTTATAAGAACATTTAATCTGTTTTTTAAAAAAAAAAACCCTATAATCAATTGAGAGAGAAAAGATACGTTACTTAATAAATTGGGTTGGCACAAATGGCGTCCAAACTGGATATCCAAAATTAATATTCATATGAATTAATTACTTTAAGATGTTTAAAGTTAAATAATAAATATCTTGGAAGAAAATTATACAAGACCACATATCCAGTCTAGAGGAAGGGGAAAATTTTTTAACCAAGACCAGATTGATTTTAAATAAAACAATGGCAAGCTACATTGTGGCATATCCATACCATGCGATTTTATGTAGCCATTAAAAAGAATGAACTAGAGTTTTACCAGTTGGCTTGGAGGAATTTTATGATTATATGGCAAATAACAAAGGAAGATGTGGATAGTAATATGCCATATAGGCAAAACACACAGACATGCACACACATATATATATATAGATAGATAGATAGATAGATAGATAGATAGATAGATAAGTGATCATAAGGGCTGGTGAAAAATATTAAAAAGGAACAAGTTGCAATTATAACACAGGTACAGATACTTGGTGTGGCCCATAGTTGCAGAGATGAGAGTAACATGGGTGGAGGAAGGGAGGAGAAGGAGCAGAGGAATCGGCAAGCATCAAAAGTAGAAGAGCTAGCTCAGGAAAAGAAAAAAAAAAGCAGCCAGCATGTGTTATATGATGCCATATAAGAATATATCGAATATATATATATATATATTCCAGTGATAATTCCTTCTGCCTATATTAACTTTTTGGAGTCCCCACTCCTCACCACAGAGTTTGTATTTATCCTAATCTAGGAAGCCTACCATCATACTTCCAAAGGCTATTTCATGCACTAAGAGTTATACTTGCAGTGGAAAGACTGCCCAAGGTTATACCAACCCAACTTTCAATGTGCTAGTTAGAATGTACACATTTTTTCAACTAGCACATAATGGAGTTCTGTCTTGTACATAGCACAACTTTGTTCCAAATGCTCTGGAAACTACTAAGAAATGTTGTTTGGGGCAACGGTTCCAATTCCTCCCTTTTATCTCCACTCATGCCTTTCTCTCTTTCAGTTGTACTTCCCCCTTTGGCTAGTGATTACAGTCTCACTTGGAAATGAAGAAAACATAATCCATTTTAAGCAACATTAGAGTCAAAGGATAATATCAGATTCCTCAAAAAATTAAAACTATCATATGATCCAGAAATTCCACTTCTGGTAATATATCTGAAGGAAATGAAAACAGCATGTCAAAGAGATATTTGCACCTCCATCTTAGCTGCATCATTATTTACAATAACCAAGACATGGAAGCAACCTAAGTGTCCACCAAAAGATGAACAGATAAAGATGTGGTCTGTATATGCAATGATATATTATTCATCCATAGAAAAAAGGGAACCCGAGTACTTGGGACAACATGGATGGAACTTGAGGATGTTATGTGAAGTGAAATAAGTCAAAGAGAGAAAGATAAATATTATATGATCCCACTTATATGTGGTACATGAAAACAAAAACAAAAAACTCAGAGAAAAAATAGATTAGATCTGTGGTTCTTAGAGGTGGGACATGGGGATGGGAAATTGGGTGAAGCTGGTCAAATCCAGCTGGGATTAAATCCAGCAAAACTTCCATTCATAAGATACATAGTACTGGGGATGTAATGTACAGCATGAGGACTATAGTCAACACTGAAATTGGTATATTTGAAAGTTGCTTAGAGAGTAGATCTTAAGAGTTCACATTAAAAGGAAAAACAATCTTTTTCTTCCTTTTTTCCCCATATCTGTATGAAATGATGGATGTTAACTAAACTCACTGTGATAATCATTTCACAATACATATAAGTCAAATCATGATGCTGTACACCTTAAACTTACACAGTGTTTTATGTCAATTATAGTGTTGGACAAACAGTGCAAACCTCTGTCTTCTCCATGGGCCACCATCATAATACCTCCTAACCTGTCTTCTAGTTTCCAGTGTTGCCAGTAACCCTAGACCCTGACCTTTTATACACATCTGAGTGATTCTTCAAAAATGTATGTGACATCATTTCTTTTTTCTGCTTTTGACCCTCTGTTGGTTACCTTTACTTCTAGAGGAAAATCTAGCAGTTGTACTTGCTTTTCTCTCTGCCTCTTTTTCTGACTTTATTTCCTACTCTTCTCCCCAGGCCTCACTGGGCTTCAGCCATACTAACTTCCTTTATGTTTCTTGAGCACACTATTCATGTAAACATCTCAGGACTCTGCTCTTCTTTGAATACTCTGCCCATTTATTCACATGGCTTAACTGTATTTGGGTCTTGGCTCAAGTGTACTTCATTATAGAACCTTTCCTGATCACTGTATTAAAATCATTCTCTCCATAAATCTTTGTGTTTTTATCCAGTTTTCTTTTTCTCTTGAAATTTACAAACATTTCTGTATTTATCATCTTCCTCTTTTATGAAAGTGTAGATTCCAGGAAGATAGGGATTTTGTCTTACTTATTGATGTATCTAGAACATCTAGAACACTGTCTGGAATAGAGTGAATGCTCAGTAAATACTTATTGAATGAATAATGGCAAAAGCCACCATGTACCTAGATATGGAATGAGCAGTGCTAGACCATAGGCAGTCACTGAACACTTGGAATCTCCAAAGAAGTCTTCAAGGAAGAAGTTATACTTAAAGTTGGTTGGGAAGAATGAGTGGATCACCTTTTACCTATCGATTTACCTCCAACAACAAATCAATACCCTGAAATCCTAGAACATTACCAGGATGATAGATCTTTTGGTAGGTTATGAACAACCTTTTTAAAGAGTTTTACACCTTAGCATGATAGATCTTTTGGTAGGTTATCAACAACTCTTTTAAAGAGTTTTACACCTTAGCATCTATTTTGACCAGTTCGGGCCCAAATGCAAAAGTAAACAGCAAAACTAGATGAATACTAAGAAATGCACGATGCCTTCAGTACATAATTTCTTCACTGGCTGGAGCCATTGATAGTTAAACTTACATGTGAGGGTGCTGGCAGCATAGTAGGCCTTATTTGAAATGTTTTAGGGGACAGGTCCTGGCAACACAAAGCCTGTGGTAATGGCAAGTATAGTTTCTTTGAATAACAAGATTAGAGGAAACTTGGATTACTTTTTAAAGTAGTTCTAATACTAACCAACCTGGAAAGGGCCCATGATGCCCCTTGGCTTCTTTACGGGAGGGCTGGAAAGCTGCCCTGGCATCCACGGACAATGTCTTCAGGGATGTGTCAGGGTGGGTCCCTTGGAAGTCATGCTACAGTGGAGTGTGTTTGTATTCTATCCTTTACATTCACTATAATTGTAGAAATCAGGTTTTCAATTCTGCCACAGTCATAACAGGGATATGTGCTTTCATTGTGTTGAAATACCCCTACTGAGAACACATATTTTTGGAGAAATATTCATTGAATTTAGGAGATAAAGTGATATAATGGAAAGTACACAGGTGACAGAGTCAGACTGTCCCGTTCTTTTGTCTCAACATAAATATAATAACTATGTGGTCTTGGGAAAGTTACTTAACTTTTGGCAGCCTATTTTTTTTTTAAACAGGAATGATTATAAGGATAGAATACCTAGCATAGTGCTTGGGCCATGGCAGGAATTCTGTAAATGCAGTAGTAAAGTAATAATAGCTATTATTTGTTAAGCATTTTTTATGAACCAGAAGCCAAAAAGTATTTACATTCATTTTCTCAATTGATCCTCAAAAAATTACTATGAAATTAGTTTACTTATTAACTTAACTTAGCAGACTTAATGAGTCTGGAAACTGAGATTCCAAAAAATTTAAATAACTTTTCCAAGCTCACAAGCAAGAAAGTGGTAAAGAATGGGATTAAAGCCAACAAGTACGACTGAGCTCAAATTGAAGCTTGCAGTCACTCCCACTTCCTGTTCAAATAATAGGAAATTTATATTAATAATAATACTTAGAGATGCCTGGATAGCTCAGTGGTTGAGCATCTGCCTTTGAATATGAATAAAATATTTAAATAATAATAATAATAAAGTGGTATCTTAATCATTAAGCACACTAATTTGATCACATAGAAAAATGGAAGAAAATAATTAACTAAATGGCCAGATTTTATTGAGTTACTCCTATGTTCTAGGTACTATACTTTATATATATTTCCTCACTTAATCTTCACATTAAATCTGAGGTGGGTATTATTCTGCATTTTACAAATGATAAAACTGAGACTGAGAAAGGTTAAGCCACATGCTAAAAATCATTATACAACTAAAAACCAGGGTTGGAACCTCATGCTCATGTGAACCAATGGGTCAGAGGAAAGGGAAGAGTTAGGGTTGAGAGACGTGGAGAGGATGACTAGAAGTGTGGCAGGAGAAGTTAAGACCAGAGGTCAAGAGCATTGCATGTCTTGCTATAGAGCTTAATTTTTATCCTAAGTAATAGTTTACAACCAAATTAACATGATCAACTGAGATATATTTTTAAAAGATCTCCGATATCAAGGTAGCAGATCAACTTGGATAGAGCAGTGTAGCACAGAACTGTTAGTAAGCTCTCTAGATTCCTAGTAATCCCATTTCCTCCTCCTGGGAACTAAGAAGGACTGTATTTCCCAACTTTCCTTGCAGTTATGTTGGGTCCAAGTGACTGAATTCCAGGATAAATGATGTATACTCTTTCCGGGTCTGACTATGAATCACCCTGGACAATCCTCTGCACTCTTGTTTCCCTTCCCCAACGACAATGGTAGTCATATACAGAAGATGGAGTCCTGATTTACCATGGAAGAGCCTTCCAGCAGAACCACTGGCCTAATGTTGCTCTATGCAACATTTATTAAAGAAGTCACTGAAATTAAGAGTTTTATTTGTTAGAGTCAACCCTTCACCTTGACTATATTAATATTCTGTGTAGTCCTCACAGGAGGAGAAGTACTTTCTAGGGAGTGCATGGACAATGGAGTTGGGGAATGAGAAAGTATTGCTTCCCTTAGAAACCTAAGGTTGATAAGCACACAGTCTTGATCTTTTTTTTTTTTCTTTTCTGCAGAGTAGGCAGGATTTGGGGTTTTAAGACTTGTTAAGATGTTTTCTAAGAGCAAAGTGCTTTGCCTCTATTGATGTGATAGCCCCCAAGAAGGCCCTCACTTATCCTTGTTCCTTGATACTCATGCTTTTGGAAAGTTTTCTTTACATGGAATCAGGGCTGACCTATGTGACCAAGGAATATTGTGAAAATGATTGTGTATGGCTTTAAGTCATAAGATGTATTGCACTTCTACTTCAATCACTTAGATTATTCACTCTAGAAGAAGCCACATGCCATCCCAGAAAGACATTTTGCAACCTCATGGAGCTCATAGAGAGAGGAACTGAGATCTTTTGCCAATATCCAGCACTGACTTGCTAGCCACATGGGTAAACCACATTAAAAGTAGGTCCTCCAGCCCCAGTCAAGCCCTCAGATGACTGTATCCCCCAGATTCTTGAGATGTTTAGCTGAGTCACAGATATTGTGGAACAGACAGGCCATCTCTCTGTGCCCTTACTGAATTCATAATCTATAGGAACTGTGAGAAGTGTAACTGATTATTATTGTTTAAAATCAGCAAATTGTAAGGCAATTTGTTATATTGCTGCACACTAATTCAGCCACCAAAACAGCCCAGGGTAGTGTCAAAGAAGACCCAAGCCGGATTCCTGTGTATAAAGTGACTATGGAGGCCTGATTCTGAGGTAGTGGGGCCCGTCTGCCTCTGGTGTGGACTTCTGGCTGCTAGAGTACTTCTTCAGGAGTGCTGAAGCAGGGGGCCACATTTCCTCTAATGATACTGCCAAAGCTAGGAGTTCCTATTCCAGGACCCACTACACTAGATATGCTTTGTTCTCTGCAACTGGAGAAAGAACCTGGGGCATCTTCCTTTGAATGATGAGATTTTTAAGTGGAATGGCAAGACATTTCTTTCAAGGTGTGATGCTGTCATTTTATTTTTAATTCGAATTATCTTCAAAGTCAAATGTAATTAGAAAGAATGTTAGCGGGATCCCTGGGTGGCACAGCGGTTTGGCGCCTGCCTTTGGCCCAGGGCGCGATCCTGGAGACCCAGGATCGAATCCCACGTCAGGCTCTTGGTGCATGGAGCCTGCTTCTCCCTCTGCCTATGTCTCTGCCTCTCTCTCTCTCTCTCTCTGTATGACTATCATAAATAAAAAATAAAATTCTTTAAAAAAAAAAAAAAGAAAGAATGTTAGCTTATGTTTTAGATACATGTTTAGAGACTTTGATTGGCCAATCCATTCTCTTTATTAGACAAACTGCTGTTGGGTGCTTGTGCAGTCCTACAGTGAAAAGTCCACTGGATTGAAAGTCAAATGACGTTGTCTCAATCCTTGATCATAGCTAGATAATCTTCAACAAGCTACTAAAGATTTCCCTATCTACAAAGTTCAAGAGATACTGATGATACCTAACTATAAGGAATAAAATTATCGGGAAAGTGAGTATAGATGGTATAGGAGGACTACATGGTAAAATATAAAAGGTTTTATCAATAATTCACTCAAAGGATATGTAGTAAGAGTATTATGGATTAGGCACTTTGCTAGGCTTTGGAAATGAGCCATAAATATCAAAGATTATACCTTCATAGATTATACTACATTGCAGGTAAAATATATAATTTTTTATTGCTGTCATGACAAATTACCACAAACTCTGTTGCTTAAAACAATGTAAATAGATTATCTTAAGTTCTGTATGTGTGAGGGGTCCCACACAGGTCTCATTGGCTAAAATCAAGGTGGAAACAAAGCTACCTCCTTTTCTGGAGGCTGTATGGGAGAATCATTGATTTGCCTTTTCCAGCTTCTAAGAAGCTCCCTACATCCCTTGGTTCATGGCCTCCTGTTTTTCTTTCTTTCTTTCTTTCTTTCTTTCTTTCTTTCTTTCTTTCTTTCTTTCTTTCTTTCTTTCTTCTTTCTTTCTTTCTTCTTTCTTTCTTTCTTTCTTTTTCTTTCTTTCTTTCTTTCCTTCTTTTTTCTTTCTTTCTTTCTTTCTTTCTTTCTTTCTTTCTTTCTTTCTTTTTCTTTCTTTCTTTTTCTTTCTTTCTTTCTTCTTTTTAAATATTTTATTTATTTATTCATGAGAGACACACAGAGAAAGGCAGAGACATAGGCAAAGGGAGAAGCAGGCTCCCTGTGGGGACCCCGATGTGGGACTTGATCCCAGGACCCCAGGATCACTCCCTGAGCCAAAGACTGATGCTCAACCACTGAGCTACCCAGGCATCCCACCTCTTATCCATTTTCATAGGTAGTATCATAGCATCTCTCTGACCAGTCTTCCATAGTCACATCTCTGTCTCTGCCTCCTTCTTCCACTTTTCATAATTATACTAAGTCTACCTGAATAATCCAGGATAATCTTCCCATCTCAAGATCTTCAAATTAATTATATTTGCAAATTCATAGGTCCTAGGGATTAAGAGGTAGATGTCTTTGGGCTCTATTATTCTACTTAACCACATAAAGCACACTTTAGTTGAATTAGAAATGGTTTTCAGTTTATTTTTTTTAATTTTTTTTAATTTTTATTTATTTATGATAGTCACACACACAGAGAGAGAGAGACAGAGACATAGGCAGAAGGAGAAGCAGGCTCCATGCACCGGGAGCCCGACGTGGGATTCAATCCCGGGTCTCCAGGATCGCGCCCTGGGCCAAAGGCAGGCGCCAAACCTCTGCGCCACCCAGGGATCCCGGTTTTCAGTTTATATTAATATAGTGAAAATCATGCAGCAGAGCTTATGATTTTATTATTGTTGTTTTGTTTTGCACCTTAGACTAGTACTTGACTTCCAAGGAGGATTATATTTTGATTAAGAAATTATTCCTTCCGAATTCTATCTAAAATTTTGCAGTTGTGTTTTTTTTCTTTACATTATTGGGAGGTGGAGGTGAAAAAAGATAGCCAGAGGAAAAAACTCAAATCCATTTATTATTTCTATGTAAAGCCTGGGTGCATGATATCTTATTCATTGACCTGGATCAGAACCAGTGTTGAAATCTCGTTGCTGAGATGTGATGCTATGACCCTGAGGAATGAATTTAGTTCAGCACAGACAAAACCATCAGTGACAGTCGCTATCTATTTCTGGCATATTAAATCAAGATTTTTAGTGTGTCAGAATCTGTTATAACTTGGATTGAACTATGACAATCTGTCAAAAAATTTCCACAACTGATAACATCCCTTTGAGGTTAATAGGCAAAATTATATGATGGCATAATTTGTGTAATATAATTCATAAATTCCTTGTTACAAAGTCTCAGGGGTGGGATTTTATAAATATGTAGTCAGTTTTACTGCACTACTCTGTAATACTTGATCCCTTATGATTGAAATATATTTACCATATATAGCGAGACACATTTCAAATCAATTCAATGTGATAAAGGTTTACAGGTAATTGGACAATACATGACACACACTGCCAGGTGTTATGGTGAGTACATTAGAGGAATAAATGATGGCTCCTACTCTCAGAGAGCTTAAAAGCTTGTTGCTATAATGATGTAAACACAGAAAACAACTGAAGAACATTACAAGTCAATATACTCAAGCCTGCTATGGACCAATGAACTACAGAAGTACAGTGGGTTCTGAGTGATGCAGGAAAGGCTAAAGGGATATTTAGACTTGATGTAGGATTTGAAAAATAGGGGAGTGGGACATTCAAATAGAAGGAATTTTATGAAGAGAGAGTCCTCAAGATCAAAATAAGAAATTGTTGTACAAAGTACATAAAGATTATCAAGCTCGAGAAAAGGAGAGGGAGCTGTGAGATATAAGACTGGATAGTTGGGATCCCTGGGTGGCGCAGCGGTTTAGCGCCTGCCTTTCGCCCAGGGCGCGATCCTGGAGACCCAGGATCGAATCCCACGTTGGGCTCCCGGTGCATGGAGCCTGCTTCTCGCTCTGCCTGTGTCTCTGCCTCTCTCTCTCTCTCTCTCTCTCTCTCTCTGTGTGACTATCATAAATAAATAAAAAATAAAAAAAAAGATTTAAAAAGACTGGATAGTCTTTAGACATATCTATTAGTACCTACGTTTGTGTGTGTGCTTGTGTTGTCTGCATGACATATACACAGAGCTCAGTGCTGTGGCACAGCCAAAGAAAGGACACAATGCTAACAAAGACAGTGGTAATTGGTACTTTTATTGAATGTGTGCTAGGTATTTACATGCATTATCTCATTTAATCGTCAAAACAACCATACAAGATAAGCATTACTAATATCTCAGTTTTACAGATTAAAAAAAAAAACTGAGGCTCAGAGAAATTAAGTTAGGAGCTCATGGCACACAACTAGCAAGTGACAGAGCAGGGCTTCTAATTCACTTTATTGGTCTTAGGGGAGCCTATTTCCTTAAAATAGTCCTAACACTAGCAATACAGCCTGTTCCGCTGCAATGCATTTTTTTGGTTCATAAGCTTCCAGTAAAAGGGAATAATATCAATATACTGTAAGAACCAACATGATTTTCCTCAGTGTATCTATATTTTGTAACAATTAGGGGCAAGCTTTTGCATACTTTAAGGAGAAAGCATTGGCGATACATGATTTGAGAAAAAAAATTGAAAATCCTACAAAGGTGCCTTCCTTTGAGAGCAACAAGTGTCTGAATTAGTGGGTTCCATGACTTCATTTTTTACTTAAACTATTTTAAACAAAAGATAACATAGTATATACTCTTTTGTACCTTTATCTTCCTTCACTTTGCCATATATCTTGGAAATCACAACATATCAGTTCTTAGAGATCTTCTTCAGTTTCTTTCTTTCTTTCTTTCTTTCTTTCTTTCTTTCTTTCTTTCTTTCTTTCTTTCTTGTACAGCTATGTAGTGCTCCACTGTGTAAATGTATCATAGTTGTTTCAACTCAGTCTCTCATTTTTGGACATTGAGTTTATACCCACATCATACTACTTAAAACAATGATGCAATCAGTAACCTTTTGCATGCGTATTTAAAAAATGTTTTTGGAGATATCTCATTAGTGTGATTTCCTAGTTTTGTTAGATATGCCACTTTCTCCTCCATAAGCTTGTACAAAGTCACTTATCCCTATATAAAAAAGTTCCTGGTTCCTTAACCTGCTAACAAAATATGTTGTCAACTTTTTAAAGTTTTTGATAGGTGAAGTACTTCAGAGAAGCTTAATGCTGCATTTCTCTTAACCAGGAGTGAGGTTGGAGTTTTTGTTTTGTTTTGTTTTGTTTTGTTTTTGGTGTATTTAGGACCCAATTTTTATCTTTTTTTAGTGACTTATATATTCACATCTTTTACTCATTATTTGGGTCTTTATTCCTTCAATTTTTAAGATTACACATGCACACATACATTGGGAAACATACATACACACGTGCACACATATATCTGTATATACAGTGCTTGCTTTTTATCTGTGATATATTTTGCAGATTTTTTTTTACTAGTTCATCATTGGCTTTAGCTTGTGTCTATGGTATTTTCTGCTGTGCAAAGTAGGGGTTTTTATGTTTATGTAGTCAAATTATCACTCTTTTCTTTTATTGGCTCTGGATTTAAAATCAATAAAAACTCCTTTCCTAAAAGTATCCAATTTATAAAGGAATTTCCTCCATACAGGGTTTCAGGGCTACATTTAGATCTTAGACCACTTGGAATGTATTCTTGTGCATGATACAAGCTATTGATCTAATTTACTTCTATTTCCAAATAGTTATTCCTTGGTTACAGCACAATCTTTGTGATTTGAGATGCCACTTTCATTATATTATTCATTTCCATACATACCTGTCTGTTTCTGGACTTCGACTCTCCTCCACTGTTCTTTTTTTTTTTTTTTTAATTTTTTTCTTCTTTTTTAAAGATTTTATTTATTTATTTATTTCAGACAGAGAAAGAGAGGACAAGCAGGCAGAGCAGCAGAGGAAGGGGGAATAGTGAGTCCAACACAAGTTTCAATCCCAGGCCCCGAAGGCAGATGCTTAACCAGCTGAGCCATTCAGGTGCTCCTCTCTTCCACTGTTCTACTTGACCAATCATTTGCCACTACTACACTGTCTTAATCATGTTTAATTTGTATTTAATGACAAGTAGAACTAGTGCTCCATTCGTTTTTCTTTCAGTGTTTCTTAGCTATTCTTGCATGTTTATTTTTCCATATAAATTTTTGTACCAACAAAATATCTGGTTTCATAATAAAGATCATCTGGTTTCATAATTAAGATTTTCTAGTTTCATAACAAAGGTTCATATTTTTACATTAAATTTATGTATATCACATTTATAAGTTAACTCAGGGAGAATTAATATCTTTATGCTGTGGGATCATCCTACCTAAGATAAAGAAAGATCTTTACAGTTGTTCGGTTTATGTTATGACTTTTGGGAACATTTTAAAGTTTTCATCATATAGGTTTTACACATCTCTTTTTAAGTATATCCTTTTTTGTTTTTAATTTTTATTTATTTATGATAGTCACAGAGAGAGAGAGAGAGAGAGAGAGAGGCAGAGACACAGGCAGAGGGAGAAGCAGGCTCCACGCATCGGGAGCCCGACGTGGGATTTGATCCCGGGTCTCCAGGATCGCGCGGTGGGCTAAAGGCAGGCGCCAAACCGCTGCGCCACCCAGGGATCCCATATTCTTAATAATTTAAATGTGTTTTTCTCTACCAGAGTATCTTCTCTCACTGTATATGCAGGCTGTTAATTTCTCTGTATTACTTTTATATCCTGCTATCTGACTGAATTATTTCACTGTTTGAGTAGTTTTATCATTTGATATTCTAGGCATACTATCATATCATCCTGAAAAGATGACACTTCTCCCACCCTAATTCCTATGTCTCTAGTTGAATTTTTTGTCTATGTGCATTGACAAATGCCTTTTATACATTAAACAGCAGTGTAGTTGGTGAGCATCCTTGCTTTGTTGACTAATTTTGATGGAAAGTCCTCTATTTCCCCATTAAGTAAAATGCTGACTTAGGATTGAGGTCTGTGCATGTATGTATATGTATATACTTTTTCTTTTTCTGTGTGGGTTTTTTTTTTTTTTTTTAATGAGTGGGGTGGAGGAGGGGCAGAAGGAGAGGAAGAGAGAATCTTAAGCAGGCTCCACCCTCAGTACAAAGCCTGACCTGAGGCTTGACCTCACGACCCTGAGATCATGACCTGAGCCAAAATCAAGAGTCAGATACTTAATTGACTGAGCACCCAGTGTCCTTCCTTTTGTTTTTTTGTTAAGAATGGAGGATGAATTTTGTCAAAAGCTTTTTCAGGATCTGAACTATTGTCATTTGTTGTTTCCTTGTGCTAGTATTTTTACTCAGATTTTTATTTTGTTGTTATTGTTTAGGTTCAATTACAAAGTTTTGTAGATTTAAGTGGTCTGCTTCAATCTCATTTTTCCATATCACTCTCTGTATTTTTAATACATGCTTTTGCAGAGTGCTATATTGTTCTATAGGAGCCTATAGTTAGTTCAGGGAAATATCATAAAGCATAGAGGTATAGTCAATCTTAACTTCCAAATCTTAAATAAATATGAGAACCCTAGTTTTGTTTTGCCTTTTGCCAAGGAATTCATTTTTCCAGGTTGATAGCAATCAGAGAGTTTGATTTTATAACTTTCTCAAAAACAGGTTATTTCCATTTATATTCATTAAATTAACCCAGGGCTCAACTTATTAACTAAAGTGGTAATACTTTGTCATGTAACATTCTACACAGTGAGACAGAGAGAGATTGAGATGTAAAGAGAGAGACAGATGGATAAAGATGAGAAGGGCATGGGAGGGAGAGAGAGAAACAGAGGTGCTTAAAATATGATGTGAAATAAAAAGTTCCTGACTACTAATGTTTTAGTGGATTGGAACCAATGTGACACTATCGGTGTGAATTGCTTCTCAGTGTGACATATAAATACTTCCTGGTATTTATTAGCAAGCTTTGTCCATGAACTGGGAGACATGCTGTGTCCTGATGTTTCATTCATTTTTATCTAAAATGAAATTAATTCACTTCACTCTTCGCCCATGAGCAAACATCATCTCTCACTTCCATTGAAGAATTGGAAAGCCTAAGTATCCCTGAATGTGGCAGCCCAGTGTTGTCAACTTTTCTCAGGTCCTGGAAACCAGCCCTGCTTTTTTCCTCTGGATGGGTGATGGGTCTGTCCACCAGAATTTGGGGAGGCCCCCTCTTTCCTGGCATCATGAGAGCTTTTCTCTTTTGTACTTTCACTGGTTGCTTTTCACTTTTGTCATAATGCAAAGAATGGAAAATGTATTAAAGGGCTGAGAAATTATAATAATTTATGTGTGTAGCATGTTTTACAGGCTACCAAGTGCTTACAAATATGTTATCTCATTAGGCAGATTGCTGCAACAATCTGTGAGGCAGGCAGGACAGGTAATTTCATTTACATTTCAGAAAATAAGTAGCTGAATTTTAAAGTGGTGAAGGACAGAGAGAGGATTAGAAATACGGTCAAATGATTAAACTTCTTTTTTCTTTTCACTAATCCTTTCTGTCTCTCTGAGGTTTTCATAAGACATTTAACTTCAGTTTTTAATTGATGAAGTTATAGTGGGAGGCAAAGGTGGGAGGTTTAGGTGATTTATAGTAGTTTCCAGTTCTAAAATAGTGTTTCCCACTACAACACACACACACACGCACGCACACACACACATGCACACACTTCTCACAAATGCATCATCCTTCTTATTTATATCATCATCCCCGAGTTCAAACCCTCATAATTTCTTACTGGAAATATGGTAACAATCTCTCAATCCCCTCACCTCCACTTTGGTCCCCTATAGTCCATCTTCCATGGTTACAGCCAAGATAATTCTAAAGCATAGACCTGACCAAGTTGTTCTGAATCCTCAAACTCAGGTAACCCTTGTTTGTTTTCAGAGCCAACTAAGCCCTTTAGCCTGGTGAACAAGATTATTTTCTTACTTCTCCTCTCACACTATGTTCTCATTCTGGACATCCCTGATGATTTCCTACACAGGACTGCCTATGGTGCAATGCCTTCATGCCTCTGCCGTGCCGCTCACTGTTCCTGGCACATAACTGACAATCAAAAAAATTTTCATGGAGTGAATTCAGCTTTTGTTACCTGGTTCACCTCTGTATCAAAGGTAGATAATTCTGAATGCATTTGTCAGAACAAGGAATGAAATATGTAGCTTTGGAATGAGAAAGATGGTCTGTCGGGCCATGCAGAATTTGAGCTCCTGATGACTCTGACCTCATTACACCCTCAAGAATAACATCTTTTGATTGACTCATGGGCACTACAGTGTCTATGAGTATATTAAATGATAGGTTTAACTCAATAATCAATAATATTATTTTGGTTGTAGAAATAATAATGGCAAAAAGTTATATACTGATTACTAAGTGCCAGACATTTTTCTTAGCACTTTACATAGTTTGACTCATGTAATCCTCATAACAAATGCATGATTTAGGGGCTATTATTATACCCCTTTTATGGACAAGGAAAATGAAACACAGAGAAGTTAAGTGCCCTCCCTGAGGTCACACAGCTAGTGGGTGGCAGAGCTGAGATTTAAAATCAGATGGTCCTCCTGAAAAAAATAAAATAAAATAAAATAAAATAAAATAAAATAATAAAGTAAAATAAAATAAAATAAAATAAAATAAAATATAATCAGATGGTCAGGCTCCAAGAGTCTACACCTTCCCTACTGCATTCTGTGTCTTTCTAGTAAGCCATGTAATGACAGGGGCCAGTAATGACAAGTGTATCAAAGGGTTCTGAGGATCAAATAAGAGACTATTTGTGCAAATTCTAGTATAGTGCTTGGCACACTGTAGGTCCTCAGCAAACTGCTGATGAGTTTAAAGAAAGAAAATAAATTCACAGTTTTGTATATCCATGATAGATATAACCATGATGCATATTCTAACCCCAGACTTCATTTTTATAACTAATAACACCATCTAATAATGGGATTTTAAATTCCCTAACTCTAGCTCACTTCATAATGCTTTAATGAAGAGCATGCATTAAAGGTTGCGGCTTCACCTCTGTGAGATACAAAGTTGAGGTTCTTAGCAGAATAATTCCAACACCACACACAGATTCATCTCGGGACACATCTACCTAAAGTGAACTAACATATGTTAGCATGGCAGTTCTCAAACTTGTTTCTCTCAGGACTCTTTTAACTTGCAAATCTCTTTTAATGTCTAATCCTGCACTCAACTGGTGGATATCACATGTTGTGCAGATTCCTGAAAATTGTGCTATATACTTGGGAGAGAAAGAAAAATTTTTTTAAAAGCGTCTTGGTATTATTATAAAAATGTGTGACTTTGTCAATACTCAAAAAGTTTCTTTTGGAACATTTTTTAAGGGTCTCTGGTTCATACTTTGAGAATCATGGTTTAGCTAATAGTAAATGTTTCACAAATTTATATTTAATACAGCAAATTGACAAATTCTACTTTATATATAGTACGATATCATTCTTTGAGCACACATTTCATCTGGTACTCACAAAGTTCTAGAAAATACATACTATTTGGTCTCCTTTCCCATTTGGGAAAAGTTTTCAATTAGCAATAATCGCGCCTCGGATAAACCTCATTGGCTACGATACTGCCACTGCGCAAAGCTCCTTTCCCATTTGGATATATGCACTCACCATACACACATCTGTGTGGATGATGAGGATCAGTAAGGTTAGATAACTTGCCTAAGGTCACATAGTTAATAATTTTTAAGGACAAGATTTATTCTCAAAATTTTTAGTTTAGACTTAATTTCAAGCCTAGAATTCTTTTGAGAGGAGTTTAAATGCCACCCCATCAGTTTTGAGGTTCTTATCTACATACACCATTCATATCACAGCTTCAATTAAATGCTAATTGGTTTAGTTTAACACTTTGCTGCATTTATGGATTTGTCAGATCAGTTCAAATAAATAAAAGCTGATTTTGCCCTAAGACACACCCCCAACCTTTATTTTTAATTATTTTCTGTATTTGAAATCCATTGTTGTTTAGCAGGAACAAAGCAAGGGTAGATATGCAGTGAAAGTAGGAAGAAGTTTAAGGGCAGTAAAAACCCAAATACTAGATGAAGCAAGTGTGCCAAACACAAGTCTAGCCCATCATCACCCAAAGAAAGAGGAAGAATGAATCCTGGGAGGAAGGTGGCTCCTGTATCAACTTAGCAATTTCATGTATCACCATCACTAGTCCTTCCATTCTACCTGGATGTCACCACAATCAGAGTCAACCCAGTTGGCATGTGGCAAAACAAGAGTTGTTTGCTTATATTGCTTATTAATTTTAGGATCGTATAGAATCTTTTTGGTTTTATCTGAAATCACTCTTGGAAATTCAGAGTAAAAACAGACAGTTTTTGCTTATCCATTCTGCAATTGACATACGGGATAAAGGGAGGGAAGAAAAATTAGGAAGGTTTCCCTTCCTCACCCTTGGTGCAGGTTTCCTGAAAAATTTATATCTGACCATGAGTCAGCACTACAGATTCCCATGTGGGAGATACCTTCACCTCATTTAAATTTGTCAGGCTGAAGAATCTTGGTGTCTTTATAGCTGGGGAGGAAAAACAATAGATCTTTATTTGTCTGCTACTCTAAGTATGGTTATATATGGAGAGAAACAGATTTGGGGGAAAGAGCCCTAAAAGCATGACTTTTACTTACTTATTTAGAACAGAGTGCATATACTTTAAGAAAAAATAGAGTATCAACTTTAGAAGGGGTGTGTGTGTGTGTGTGTGTGTGTGTGTAAAAATCATCAACTTTATGGATGAAAAGTAGGACTTGAAGGCTGTTAGAAATGATTCCTAGGTGCTTTGCTTAACATATTTTCTTGGAATATCAATTTAGGAGAATCATTAGGATTTCATTTCTTAAAATCAAGATGCCTAAAAATAGGAAAGTCTTTATTTTATTACTTTGACACTCACTTTGCCTGTGTGAGGCTATGCTCCTCTTTGTTTTGTCCTTGGTAGTTTTTGGTCTAGTTTTAAGCACTCATGCCTTTTTCTGCTACTTTCCATTAGAACCAATTCCACAGACCAATAGACTGTTAAGAAAGTTTGAGGGTTTTTTTACATACTGGTTCTTCCCCTGAAATTATTCTTTTTTTAAATTTAGTATTTCTCCAACCAGTTATATCTCCCTTTAGTTATGCTTTAGTTATGCCTAAATAATTCTTTCTCCACTTTAGTTTTCATACCCTTAGGATATTTTAAGCAATCATCATGTCTCTCATCAGCTATGCTTTTAAGCTGGAAATGGCAGCCTTATTTACCGATGATGCTATTTGAAATCCAGTGTTTGTAAATAGAAGTTTGGAATTGGAGGACTTAAAGCATTGGAGATAAAATTGTTTGTTTATTTGTTTATTTGAAATTTTATTTTCATTTACTTCCTTGTGCTATCAAAGGAAAAAAGGACAGAAAAAAGTATTTGCTCTGAAAACTGCAGCAGAAAGTGTTTGGCTCACTGCTTTTTTTGTAATTCTATGGACATTTTTCTCAAAGTAGAAGAATATAGCTTCAAAATATTTCTTTACAAAAAGTTGTCCTATATATTTTTTATAAGAACTAAAAAGACTGCAGAACAGGTGGGAACTGATTTACAAAAAGCTCTTTGTGCATCTGAGAGGTGTAGAAATTTAAAAAGAAAAAAATATATATATTTTATAAAGTTATTTCAAGTCATATGTAGTTTATTAATTACTTCACTAATACAACAATATTTGAGTTCCTTATATATATTAAGCACTGGAGTAAGAAAAAATAAGGAAGTCAGGGATTTTGCCCTTGAGAAGGGCATTGTGTAGTAAGGAATGAAAACAGGTAAACAGATAATAAAAATGCAAATGTAATAAGTGCTAAAATAAATGAGCAAGAATAATTTGGAATTTTAAAAATCCATTATTCTGTAAGTAAAGTGAAAAATTCAAAAAAAAGAAAAAAAAAGAAAAAAAAAGAATCATTACCAATCCTCCCCCATCTATTTTCTAAATTTGGAATTTAGAAATACTAGATGTTCTTAAAGGGGAGGGTAATGAAACGGTTTACCAGGTATTGTTTTGTGTTCTTATTAAAACTGGAGTTTTTGTACGTAGCAGTTAATGTAAAGATTACATAAGATAGAAAGAAACATCCTAAATAGACTATTTAAAAATTTGGTTCGTAATTTAAAGAAAGTTTAAAAATGTTGCTTAAAATGCATCATAGCATTATAAAAGATAGAACTAGTCTTGTTCAGCAATATCATATTGCATTAAGTAAGAGTTTGGTGTCATGACAACCAGCTAATCTATATGTAGAGACAACCCATTGGGAACGTGGGACCATACTAGGATTACGTTCACTATATTCCACTTAGATAATCCTGTTTTCAAAAGGTAGATATATTTAAGACAGTCATTCCCACTCTGATAACTATTTTCCATGTCCTGACCAAAATCAGGTTGTTTTGCTTTTGGCTTGGGCTGACCATTTGCAGGTAAATTATTAATTGATTGGCTCGATTATCACTAGATGAATAGGGGTCAGTATTAAGTTCATTGAAAGTAATAGGAAAGAAAAAAAATTGGTATATTTTCTTTGACATCAAAGCATCTAGATCAAAATAATATTTTAATATTTTAAATAATATTTTAAATAACTAGCATAGTGACTAAATTGAAAAAGTTGTATTTTGTTAGATAGAATAAAACTGTGATTTCAGCCCAGTCCAGACCAAAATAATAGCTAATTTCCAGCTTACAGTACAGTCATTAGGAAATAATAGTGATATTTTCATAGGTTCAGAACACTGTCTAAGCAGTAGGGCTACTATGGAAAAGTTAATTTTGTATTTAGTCTGCCAAAGTAAGTTGAATTTCTAGGGCAAAATTAATTAGAAATCTGTGTCATTAACAGCTTTTGGGATATGTAAGGGTAAAAAAATGAACTTGAAGCTTTGGAAGAGGATTTTTACAATTAGATGAGGATTATTTATTGTATTTGGACTGATTAATATTATCTATATACTCTTTACCATATAGTAAGCAAGTGTTCTAGGGGGTAGTTTGGCAAATAGTTTGGAGAGTAGTTTAAATAGGATTTAAGGTCTGAGCTTTTTCATCTTAAAAAATGGAGAATAATAATTCATGCCTTGCAGAATTGCTTTAAGGATATAATGTATAATATATACTATACACAGAGACTAGTCATAATAAACCCTTAATAAACAGTGGCTGTAGTTATCAAAAGTATCTTTCTCAGGTGCATGTTTGCCTTTTTCTGAGGCACAGTTTCTTGCCCCAAGTCATAAAATTCAACGTTATTTAAAAAGCACTTTTTACTCATATGAAAGGGCAAAACCTATAAGGGAATGGGTAAGAGGGAGACTCTCCTACTCTTAAAGTTAGAAGTTATCCTAATTCACATCAAAAGCCTAGATCTAAGCACTGAGGATGTGCAGAAATGAGGTTGGCAGACATCAGCCAGCTGGGCGCATTCGTCTGCCTCCCCATGCAAACCATTACGGGGCCTCACACTCCGCTCTCCTGCCATCGCCTGAAGCTCTATGGGGAGGACAAAAGTGTACCGTGGTAGCTAGACCATCACTCAGCTACTGCAATAATTATTCACCTACAGCAGATTCCAGAATTCTCTGCTCCTGGATTCAGGGGATGTGTTTGTCAGACTCTTTGAGCCTGGAGGCAATTAGCAGGAGACCAGAAAAAAGATGATCGCAATCAAATTGTAGAAGTTGAAACCAACAAGAAATGTCAATGTAAACTTGATATCATTTGAAAGAGGGAAGTAGCTGTCACTTTTCTCTGTTTTCCTAACAAATATGAATAAATGTGCAATAAAAAAGTATTAGTTTTCGCTTAGCTATTCCATCCTATAACAAACTGGAGCTGCATAGCACAATTGTTGAAGGTTCCTTTCACCTGGTTTCTTGGTTTAAAATTGGAACTATAAAACAAAAGGGCTAATTATCAACGAGTCCTGAAGTTATCTAGAAAAATGATAATAATAACTTTTACTTGGTTTGGATAGTTAAATTTTACTTCAATTTCCTCATTGCAAAAGAAGAGAGACCATAAGACAAAAAAGATTATCACTGAAGAGAAAACATCCTTTGTTACTTTTTAATGAAAATGGTTGATTTTACTTATGATTCCATGTGAATCTTTCATATATCCCTATCCCCCATCACTTTCTGTAGCAAAAAAAAGGAGTTCTAAATGCAACAGAAAGATGTGCTAATTATTTCATATGGAAGACGGGAGAGAACAAGCGTAACATAGCGCACAACATTACATAGCACAAAACACATGACAGTCTGTGCACATACAGGAACCATTACAATGCTTGCTTCTTTTGAAAAAGTACCAGTCTAGGGAAGAATAAATAGTGTAGGGCAGGTTTTGCTCTTTGTGGCTATGATTAGAGTCCTAATGCTGTGTTGCCTTAAACCGTGCCAATTTCATTTCTACAGTGAAATACGCTTTAGAGGACAGGAAGAAAACTGATTATTTAATCAAAGGAAGGGAGAAAGCCAAAATAATCCACTGTA
This sequence comes from Canis lupus dingo, assembly GCF_003254725.2. Lineage (NCBI taxonomy): Eukaryota > Metazoa > Chordata > Mammalia > Carnivora > Canidae > Canis > Canis lupus. The sequence continues at coordinate 19,111,510 of NC_064254.1, forward strand.
CCTCATGAAGGAGTAGGGGTTGGGGGTAAGAAAACCTCAGAAAGCATTATAATAACGTACTTCTTTATTTTAAGTAACAAATAAAATAGCAAAACATTTTTTCCCATCATAAAAACTGACTTTGATCCCCAGTACAGCCATTGAGTGGAAAATTGAACCACAATATAATTGCTTTCCCTGTGACCGATAAAGTGGTGTAACAAATTTTGTGTTTGAATGATAAAATCAGCAATTGGCCCCTAGCATTTCCCTCTGCCATTCCTCCAAGGACACTCAAGTCCCATCAGGCTCCAGGGCAAGACAAAGGGTGGGGGAGAACTAACTGTAAATCTACTCCAAGTTGTTGTTGGATTTCTCTTGCTTGCTTGCTTCAAGAAATTTTTAAAAATAATAAAAACGTCCATGTTTATCTTCCAAATGCCTAATATAAATCACTTCTGAATGTGGACAAAAAAATCCGCCCTTCATTGAAAACTGATTATGGATATAAAAAAAAAAATCTAAAGCTATCCTGAGAAAAAATTATTTTACTCAAGAGTAAAATCTTGTTAGAATGGGGAAATTATCTCAACAGGCCCAGTGACAAATGCCACAGCAGTCTAATGCAGAAGCAGCAGCCAGCAAGACACTTGCCACAGGAAGGAAACCAGGATACATTTGTGAGCTCATTAGGACAGGATTTCACTGTAGAAAGAAGTGGCACTTTCAGTGTGAAAGCGTGGCAGAGGCTCACCCATCACTGCCACAGACTTTCCCAGCCTAAACTTGGGATAACAGTACAAAATGGCAGTGACTACTGTGAAGTTCTGTATCCCCCTCTCAATTCATTATTTGGTTGGTATATACTCCAGAAGAGGGTAAACTTCAAGTCTCCAGAAGAGACACTTAATTACGGTGTCAGTGTATCTGGAAGAGGAGAAGGGGTAAGAGGGAGCAAGATCCCAGCAAAGCAAGAGCCCTGAAGTAAAAGCCTTAAAGCTTCAACCTGGATGTTTGCGTGAAAGCTCCTCTTGCACTTAAATATTTGATTTGCAAACCTAGATTTAGTCTTCTGTAGCTACTCACCTAAGTTTAGTTATATACAAGGAGAATGTATTTCTTGAGTAGTGCTTCTGTTTGACCTGGAGGTAGGGGAACACGCAGAGACCTAAGAAAAAAATGTTTTCAGAGAATAGCTTCTTCAAACTTCACAGAAGATCTTCATTCTATTTGCTGCACTCAAATTAGAACGCAATCCCAAAAAGCAGACAGCAGGTGTCTTGAGCACTTGGCATTTGATTTAATGGGGCAACGTTATAGGTAGTTTCAAAAAATTATTTGAAAATTTTTCTGTGCTTTCCAGGTTTCTACAATGAGCACATATAGCACTTCTTTTATATTTTATGTATATTTTGGAGTTCTTAAGGTTTTTAAATTTTTTAATGTTGGAAATATTCAACATGCATGAAAATAGAACTATATCAGGATCCTGGGGTACTCATTACTTACATCCATAGTTATCAACTCATGGCTGGTCTTGTTTCAGGAACGTCTCCACCTCTCAGATTCTTTTGAAGCAAAACCAAGAGATATGGCTTCATCTGTGTGTGTGTGTGTGTATATATATATATATATATATATATATATATATATATATATATTTATATATATATATGTATTTCTAAGGGTAAGGACAAAAATATGACCACAATGCTGTTGTCACACCTAAAGTAAATTAACAATAATCCCTTATTTTTATCATTCATGACATTGTTGGAACATGTCCTCTGTCTCTTGCATTTCCTGCAAATTTATAATTACATAATATATCTCATTAACTGTTTGCTTATCAGACATTGCAGTTGATTGATATTTCTCTTCAGTCTTTTTAATCTATAATTTCCTTCTTTATTTTTTATATTCTTAATAAAATTCAATCAATTGTCCTTAGAGTTTCCTGCCATTTGGAATTTGCTGATTTTATCTCCTTGGTGTTGCTGAATGTACCTTATATTTCCTGTGAGTTGATAATTAGATGTAGAAGCTTGATTATTCTAGATTTGATTTTTTTTTAGCGGGGGGAGCAGAGAGAAGTAACGCTACTTACTGGATGGATATATTACCATCAGGAGGTACATAGTTTGCTTGCATCATTTTTGGAAATATTATCAGTTGCCAGTGATCATCAATTTACTAAGTATTGACAAGTATGATATTCTAGATACAACATACCTTGTACTCTTTCATGTTGGAGAGGATCACTGATCATCTGAAGTAAAAAAGAGTATTGGTAAGCATAATGGACAATACTTTTCCTTCTGGGCTCCTACTGGGTTAGCAGTGAACAGCAGGCTACATGATAATTGTTAGGTGAACAGGTTGAATTTTATTTATTATTTTTTAAAGATTTTATTTATTTCTTCATGACAGACACAAAGAGAGAGAGGCAGAGACACAGGCAGAGGGAGAAGCAGGCTCCATGCAGGTAGCCTGATGTGGGACTCGGTCCCGGGATCCTGGGAGCATACCCTGGGCAACAGGCAGGGGGTATAGATGCTGGGCTAGAGCCACCCAGGCATCCCAGGAGGTTGAATTTTAAACTGAGTCCAGAGTCAAATGCAATCCAGCATTTGAAATATTAAATTCAATAATGATACTAAACTAGAATTTTAAAAAGGAATTATTGATAATGATGATGCAGGTTAGTGGTTAGAACATAAACTAGTTTATAAAAGCTCCAGATCTGAATTCTTCAAATTGTAGGTCCTTAGGAGCAAAAAAGAATTAATGATATCTCTCCCACACAATACTACTCAAATTCAGGGAGAAATAATGTGTATAAAACAATTAGATCAGTGCCTGGTGCTTAGTAAGCACTTCATAAAAAGTCATTATTATTGGTGGTTATAAAGATAGTGTTCTGCACAATGGCTCCAAGAATATTTTGCTGTATAGGTTATTAACCTTGATCTTATCTAACTGAAACTTCGGTGGATTTGCTACATAGCCTATCCATTAAAACATTAGTAATGACCCTCTTGTGCATGGAAAAGAAACAGTTTATTCTCTCTTCTTATCTAAAATCCTGAAATTAGGCTTCCTACCCAAAAACAAAAGGGCAAATCGAGAGCAATAGAATCTATGGGAAAGTGTATGTCATCTCTGTGCTTTCACCCTTGTCCCCAATAGACTACTCTACATGTTGTACAGGATGATTCTTCAAAACATACCAGGTGAAGTGAAATCCCTGCTTGAATCCTCAGCTGGCTTTCTGTAGTGAGTTGAATAGTGCCCTCCCAGGCCTCCCCGGATATGATTATGTCCTGATTCCAGGAACCCTTGAATATGACCTTATTTAGAAAAAAGGTATTTGCAGATATAATTAAGTTAAAGATCTTGGGATGAAATTACTTTGGGTTTAGGGGTGAGCCTGAAATCCAATGACAGCTGTACTTGTAAGAGGAAGGCAGAGAAAAAGTTGGGAGCTACAGATGTGGAGAAGAAGGCTATGCGAAGGCAAAGGCAGATATTGGAGTGATGTCTACAAGCCAAGGATGCCAAGGATTACCAGCAGCCATTGGGAGGTAGGAGAGGGGCATGGAACGATTTTCCTTCACATCTTGCAGGGGGAACCAATCCTCGAGCTACTTTGATTTCAGATTTCTGGCCTCCAGAATTGTGAGATAAAAAAATTTTCTTTTGTTTTGAGCCACCCAGTTTGTAGGAAGCTAATATACACCCTTCAGAATTTTTTCCATGGGGTCCATGTGACCTGGCCTCTATCCACATCTCTATCTTGCTTCTCTCTTGCTCTGCTCCAGTTGCACTGACCTTCTTGCTATTCTTTGGCCATGCTATATTCACTGGTATCTCAAGCCTCTGAATCTCATCTCTAGAAGATACTTCCCCCAAATCTTCACCTGACTGGCCTCCTGTTTTCATTAAGGTTGTGTTAAATGCTGCCCCTCAGAGAGGTTTTCCATTATCATCCTACCTAAAATAGCCACTTTATTAGCTCACATGGCATTCTCTATCCGTTACACTACTATATTTTTCTTAATGTAGCACTTATCACTAACTGACAATATACTAGCATTTCCTTATTTATTAGTTTATCCTGCTCCTCTTTAATTTTAGGCACCACGAAAGCAGGATATTTTCCTCTTGTTCAGCACTCAATCTTCAACACCTAGAATCATCTGTAGGCTGTAATAGGTCCAGAATTAACACTTGCTGAATGAGTGATTTCATGTGAAATCTATAAAAATAGGCATGGGTTTACATGGTAGCATTCTATTTTGTAGAAAACACATTAGTGGCCTATGCCCCAAGGCTCACATCTTCAAAGATCTTAGAACTTCATTGCAGTAATTGTCATCTACAAATAACGTGTCTCTCTGAAACGTGGTTTGGGGCAATCAGTTTCAAAACCAAAAGAGGGAATTTCTGAGAAGTTTGCGTCCAGGGTAGGAGTGGCATGGAGAGGCTCTCTGTGAAGCACACCCTGACTCATTCCATCAGGTATGCACATGGCAGTCCTACAGAACACAGGGTGATTCTGGTATACCTGCCTCGAAGATAGGAGTGTAGACAGGGTTTGCATTTGGTGTTTGACAACAAGATGGAAGAAAGGAATGGAGACTAGAGATAGAGTTAATTTTTTTTTTTCCTGTGAGCTAAACAGTGACTTTCTATGATGTCAGATGAAAAACCAAGCAGGATGCATGATAAATTTAGTAATCTCTGACTTATGTTTTTGAAAAGCATGGCACTTTAAGAATCACTCTAGTGATCACTTGAAACTTACTTGAGTGTTGGGGTAGAGTATAGTGCATGGTTTGAGACACCACTGAGGTTTTAACCACCAAGAAAAGACGATGGAAATATTTAGAAATATACTTAATTTTAAAGATGATGAGGACCACTCACAGAAACTACATTATCTTTTAAGTAATTAAGGACTTGAGCCAAGAAACCGAAGGTGAAGTCAAAATAAATGGCAGTGTACCCAGTTGGGCACAGCGCCTGGTGGAGTACTACAGAGGACAAGTGGAGCTATGCTCAGTGCTATTCAACATTTCTCTTTATGATCTGGTTGAAGGAACTAGGATCACAGTCATGAAGTGTGCAGATGTTACCAAATTTAGAGGCAGTTCAAAGAGAACCAAAAAATGAGACTAATGGGTAGGCAAAGGGAAAATGAATTTCCCCTTGGAAGATCTAGAAGAAAACACAGATGAAGCACTGGAAGCAGAAGTGCTGAAAAGAAAGTCCAAGAAGTTTTCAAGAAAGAGGACTTTATTTAAAAAAAAAATTTATTCATGACAGACACACAGAGAGATGCAGAGACATAGACAGAGGGAAAAGCAGGCTCCTCCAGGGGAGCCCAATGTGGGACTCGATCCCAGGACCCCAGGACTACCAAGCCCTGAGCTGAAGTCAGATGCTTAACTGCTGAACTCCCAGGCTCCACAAGAGAGAGGACTATAATATAAAGCTATGAAAAGGCTAATATTGGCTACCAGGAGCCTTAAGTCCCCCATGTGCCACTAAATGTGCTCCCCATGTACATTTAAAACACAGGATAATGGAGAGAAAGAGAAAATCTCACTCTGTACCCTTTCCTCCTCCTGAGGGCAAAGCTAGGGAGAGTCAGCTGGCTTTTTCCAGGTTCCTAATTCTAAATATTAAGATTCCAGAAGATACGAACTTGTCTGGTGTCAGGTTGGCCTGATTCCAAAGGGTTTGACAAATTCACATTTATCAAATTGTTTCGCTGATCAACTCAGAGTTGCCTATCAATAAGGGTAAGAAAAGACCCCTTCATTATGACAGGTATATGGAACTTTGTACTCTCATGGTTGAATAAAAATAAAAACCATTTAATTTTTCTTTTCTTTCTTTATTTTCTGTATAGACAGAAAGAAATGAGGAATGGGGGAATAATAAAAGAAAAAAGGAGTGCAGAGAAGTACAAAGTGCATGAGCCTTGGATCATGATTTTTGAATAGTGAATGAAATGATTTGGGAGGCTTTTTTCCATATCTGGTAAACAGGATACCCTAATTTTAACTAACAGTGGTTTCTCAACCTCAGCACAATTGACACCTTAAGGCATATGATTCTTCGTTTTGAAAGGGTATGTGTGACCTGTGCATTGTAGGATGTTTGGAGCAGCATTCCTGGCTTCTATCCTACTTGTATATCTCTACACATTTCCAAATATCCTCTTCCAGTTGAGAACCACTGAACTAGGTAAATGGAATTGGAAAAACATCCTCCAAATTGGGAAATTTTTCTATAGATTTGTAATACAAAGATACCTTTTCTCTATACTTCTGTTGGAGCTGCTGGCTTGCATACCTTTGAAGTTTCAGGAAAGATATTTGGTCAAGTCACTGGATTTGAGATGTTCTTTATATTTGATCCCAAACCAGACATTGAAATCTGAGAAATTCTCACATTTTCATTTAAGATTTGAGGACACCCTCATGGCTTTAAGGTTTCTAGCCTTCAGGCCTTGGACTGACCCTGTAGGGGTTGACCTACTGGGATGACACGTGGTGGCTTCCATTGGGCCATCCCTAGAGCAAAGCATTGCCCTGTCCACTGAGGCTTGTTTCTCCTGACCTAGTACCTGATTTTGAAACAAAAAGCCTGGCTGGGCTGTAGCCTGACCAGGTTTATGCAAACCCAGTTGATCCCTGAGGCAGGGAATACATTGCCACTACTACATATTCCCATGGTCTAAGTCTAGATGCCCCTGACCTGCACTGTTTGCAAGCACAATCAGGTGGAAGCAGAATCACTGCAGGTCCTAACTTTATGGAGCAGCCTCGCAAAAGCACATTGGAGGGTTTCATATATTGATTAAGCACAGTAATATTAATATGATTTTTGCCTCTAGTCAACTTCTTTCTTCAGAACACTCCCAGCTGAGACTGAGAAAGTTTCTCTGATTCCAGCTGAATACTAATGTGGTAAACTTTGTGGTGACCATTTGACCTGTGCCTTTTCTTCCTTTCTCTCATGTGCACCCCCCCTCCCCCTCCATTCCTCTGGAGAAAACTGCTTGCCAGGTTTCACTGTGGGGCTCACGTGTCTCCTCAGCTCACTGCTGACGCAGTGACTGATGGTTCACAGCACTGCCTCCCTTGACCTCGTCAACATCAGAAACTGCTCTCAAATCTCAGTCATCTCTGACAGCCTTTGAGCAGAGAAATGAGACAGTCTCCCTGACACAAAGGCTTCTGGCCTGAGGTAGAAAATTCCTTTTGAAAAAAGAATTCGAACACTCTACAGACCACACTGCTTTCCACTCCTCTTGTAGTCTGGTGCATCCATCCCCAACTCCGTATTATAGCCTTTTCTGTTTATTGGAGGCTAGCCACGGAAGCTCAGGTTTTTCGTATTGTAATGGCTGAGTCCTGGCATACCCTTCAGAGCAAAGAAGAAAATTGGGCAGTTGACACAGCAGTGGTTAATTTTGATTTCTGAATAGCAAAATAAGAGTTCATCCTGTTTCTGAGTATAAGTAATCAATCCGAATAGTGTGGGGGAGGGAGGATAGATAGGACCTCAGAAATGACATAGAGAATAACGGGTTTCATCGAATCAAAATGATATCCTAGACTCTTGTAAATGAGAAAGAATATGGGGACATGTGGGTGGCTCAGTGGCTGAGAGTCTGCCTTTGACTCAGGGCGTGATCCTGGGGTCCCGGATCAAGTCCCACATTGGGCTCCTGTGAGGAGTCTGCTTCTCCCTCTACCTGTGTCTCTGCCTCTCTCTCTCTCATGAATAAATAAATAAAATCTTTTTTTAAAAATGAGAATATGGGGCAGCCCAGATGGCTCAGCAGTTTAGCGCCACCTTTAGCCCAGATCCTGGAATCCCAGGATCGAGTCCCACATCGGACTCCCTGCCTGGAGCCTGCTTGTCCCTCTGCCTGTGTCTGTGCCTCTCTCTCTCTCTCTTTCTCTCTCTCTTTCTCTGTCTCTCATGAATATATAAATAAAATCTTTCTAAAAATGAGAATATGGCATATAAATGGAGAGAATGTATGTGATTTAAGTTTTAATTTAAGGCAAATGAAAATGAAGCAGTCACAAATATTGATCCTGATTTTTTTTTCTCCATTTGGCAAATAAACTACCCTGATAGAGTAAAGCCTATTTTCTTGATCTCAGAATTGGGTAAAATATGTTTTCCTCCCTTAGCCCATTTAGGTTTAAGAATGCCACATCTTTGAGGTTCTTAGAAAAAATACCTTAAAATACTGCTTCCCACCCCCCCACCCCCCGCCCCGGCCCAAATCAGCCAGGTTGATAGGAGTGCTGTGCAGTGGAGAGGTGGCTAGCAGTCCTCTAGAGCTATATAAAACAGTAGGTGTAGAGTTTTTGGTAGGAAGCAGTTTTCCAGCTGGAGCTGTACTTCCTAACAACCCTTTCGTTGTTGTCAGGTCTGTGACTGAGTTCTGATGAATGGAAAGTTAGTAGTCTTGATGAGCACCACTTTACGAATTGACTCATGAAAACCTCCCAGCAGAGTGGTCAGAGTTAGAAACAGAGAATATGAAGCGCCCAATAAATTCAAATTTTCAGATAATTACATACCACATACTCAAACTAAAAAATTATTCATTGTTTTTTTTTTTTTCATCTTTACCTCTCTATCTGATCCTTTCTTCCTTCCATACCACAATGTCTTTTCACCACCAGATAATGGACAGGTACCAGCCCCACAATTCTCAGTGATACTATAAAGTCTCAGATGGCTCTCTTCCTCATGTGGCTTCTCAGTTATGGGGGAAGAGGGATATCTCTGACGACAGTGACATGTGACACATATATGGAAAATGGCAGATGTAGACAATACCTAGGGAAAAGTTTGTTGGAATTCAGAAGATGAAGACATTTTGGAGAAGGATTCTGGGCAGCCATTATTGAACCTGAACAAGTCCTTAGGAAAAGGGCAGAACTTGGACCAACAGAGAGGTCTGAGTCCAGGGGACATTCATTCAGAGGGAATGGTGAAAGTGAAGACCTTATGTACACATAGATATTCACAAAACAAGAAGAACAATTAATGTCCCAGTGTCTTGTGGCTCAGATGGCAAGTGGCGAAATCCAGGTACCCAAATTAATAAGCTCTCTTTGAACTTGCTGTAATAGATACATGCACTAGAAAATCGGGGCAGAGGGGTAGGGTGGGGGAGGATGCCTGGGTGGCTCAGGTGTTAAAGCATCTCCTTTAGCTCAGGGCGTGATCCTGGAGTCCCGCCTTGGGCTCCCTGCATGGAGCCTGCTTCTCCCTCTGCCTATGTCTCTGCCTCTCTCCTCTCTCTCTCTCTCTCTCTCTCTCTCTCTGTGTTTCTCATGAGTAAATACATAAAATCTTAAAAAAACAAAAAAAACGGGGGTATCTGCAGTGTGGGCTCACCATGTCCCGGCTACTGGCATAAGCCTTTTAAGAAATCATATGCTTGCAGGTTTCTCTGGGCTTTGAGGATGCAGCATAGAGATTATACATTGTGACAAGGTTTTCCTTTTCTTCTGTAGCTTGAAGAGAACCCCTATACTCTGTATTCTCTCTGAAGTTCAAGGAAACCAATACCAACATTGTAATATGGATTCTCCCACTTGTTAATGGAAAGTTAAAAAAATCAGGAATCTCAGGGGGTTCTGAATGTGACCCTTCACCTCCCTAGGTGAGGGGGCTTCTCTTTCTCTTTAGATTATGCAAATAAATTTTTATTTGCTATTGAATTGGAGTAGGGGAAGGATTAGACTTACTCTCAACATCCTCAGTAATAATATTGACTCATGTGAGTGTGAGGTTTACTCCTGACCACAGGACCATTTACTATGGTTTGTCGCTTTGTACTATGGTGCTCTGTGCTACGTTGTATAGTATGATAAGGATTCCAGGATACAAAACAAAGGAGAAATGATTCTTGCTGAATTTTATTCTGGAAGGAAGGCCACACAGTCTCTGAGAGAAGTCTGTATTTGGATTTAGACACTCAACTGACCTTGGCACACTAACGTGTTTGAATCCTTTTAGTCCACCTAAGGGTAACTGTATTATGGAGACTTGGTGCATTTTATCACTGTTCAGAGTTTCTAAAAACATAGTTTTTACCTATGAGGTGTTATATGAGAACAGTCACAATAAATCATTCTTTTTTAGATGATTAGTATAAACAAATGTGTTTAAATAATATAAAATTTAAATATGTATATGTTTACAAAAAAATAAAAATAGTTATTAGTAGTAACTGTTATTAATAGGAGATCTTTTTCATCCCCTCAGCGGATATGTATTAACATAGTGACTTTTATCAGGCAGAGGAACCTGATGATTAAGAGTGTGAGTGTTGGAGCCACATGCCTAGGAATCCTGGCTTCTCAGTCTAGGAGTCTTATGACCTTAAGCCTAACCCTCTTTTTGCTTTCTGTTTCAGTTACTCTTTCTACATAATAAATTACCTATAAATACAACGGCTTACAACAATTGTTTTCTTCTGCTCATGGATTCCCAGGGTTAGGAATTCAGACAAGGCACAGCAGAGATGGCTGTCTCTGTTCTGTGATGGCTGGGGCCTCAGGGAGTGACTTAATGGCTGGGGACTTTCAGAATCCTCTGAAAGCTGAAACTGCCTGGCCTGGGCTGGGTCAACTAGAAATCTAGAACTGTTCACCAGAGCATCTGCATGTGACTTGGGTCTTGTTCCACCATGGCAGCTTCGGGATAGTTATACACCTTATATGGCTGCATAGGCTCTGGATGCTACATTGCTGTCTACGGCCCACACTGAATATCATAACCCTTACTTTGGCCATATGCAATTGGTTGAAGCAGTCACAGACCTTTCCAGATCCAAGGACAGGGATCTAGATCCCATCTCTTGCAGTTATATCAAAAACTTGGCAATTTCCCTAAATGAGGATGAACCTTCCTTGTGTGTTGTTTGTTTGTTTGTTTTTCAGATTTATATGAGTTAGTGTTCATAAAGTGCTAAGAACAGGGCATGGTACATAACAGTACTCAAGCGATGACAGCTCTTATTCCAGGCACCAAGCTCGTGCTGAGCTTTCAGAGATGAAAGGGACTTAGCTGTGGCCTCTGAGAGCTTCACAGTCAAGTGTACATGAGTTTGTTGGGGTCCTCTCTATGCCACCTCACCCTTCCCTAGAAATCCTGGAGCAGAGTGTTATCTAATTTCATTGCTCAGCCTAACATATCCTCAAATGGATATGAGGTGAGGAAGGCTGAGCATTATTCTTATTCTTATTTAAGCAAAGAGAAAATTGAGGCCCAGAGAGTTTAAATGGTTTGCCTAAGGTCAGAGAATTAGTGGCACAAGGCAAGGCTGGAGGAAATTTCACAAACCTCTGGTCTTTGGCTTCAGTCATTCACAAACTGAAGTACAACCTGGTCTTTTCAATATGCCCTTTCTTGAGGAAGATGAGGGGGCTTCACCGCCACCATGAGGGGCATGACCAGCATCGGAGGCACAGACGCCCAAAGGCTTCATCTTACACTTTGGCCTCTAATGAAGCTGTTGTCACATTTCCATCCTCTGCGCCCTGTAGATAAACACCGCAATACTGGGGGGCCTCATTAGAAGAGACGCGTTAGCAGGAGGCAGAGTGCAAAAGAAGGAACAGGGAAACCACCCGCCAACGGAGCCCCTCTCTCTGTGGTTACTTCCCTCCAGCAGTTCGCTTGTTCTGTTCTCCACGCAACTCCTCCCTCCTGGGTCCTTAACTCCCACCTCCACTAAAAATAAATATCCCATTAGCTTCACCAGTGGCTTCTGAAGGAACACAGCAATAAATTGAATTTCCAACTTACACTGGAGCTTGGCAAGTGGAGGACAAACTTTAGAAGGGCTGCCCATCCATGCTTCTCAAACTGAAGCAATTGTTCCCAACAAAGCAGAAGAGAGGCGCCTGCTCCCCTGATTCCTTGTATTTTCTTCCTAGTGGAGTCAGATTTGCATTCTCTCCTAATCCAGTCCCACTGCCAGGGCCAAGCCCTGAGGGCTTGGATTCGCCAGAGTTCTGTATGGTCTGTGCCTGGGTTTGCCTCTGGTATAAAACATGCAGGGGGCCTGGGAGGCTTGACTTTAATCCCCAGCTGGGTCTTGGTATTTCTTTCTCATTAAGGGCGGCAGGGTTATCGGAGCTGGGAGAATGGTGACAGATAAGTTCCGTAATTCATTTCTCCCCACTCTTGCACAACCTATGAATGTCTTTGTCACATATTTTTCCTCCGGAGAGCAAACTGATTATTGTGACAATCATCACCCACCACCTGGAATTTAGCATCCCAGATGAACTGGGATGAGACTCCAGAATCTGACTGCTACCAGTAACAATGGACAGAGATTTTATATATATATATATGTATTGCAAGAGCTTCACTGGCAGATCTATCATGTGCCTGCTACCAGATAAGAATCCAGTTGATTTTTATGCATATGAACTATGAAAATCACTGATAAGTACTTACAAAATTAGGTCCATTTTTACAGATAATACCCATTTTACAGGTAATAATAGAACTAGAAGGCACTCCTGAAGGAGATTTTTGGGGGGGCAGGCAAGTACTCCTTCATAAATAGCCTACTAAATTTAGCTAATACTTTACTTCTAAGAGTTGAGCTTTAAGCTCCTACACTTTGATTAATTGCTGAATTGATAGGTAAAATATTTGTTGAGTATCAGTTACTGAGTTACATGCTGGGACTTCAAAGATGATTAAAACATTGTCTTCATGCTTAGGGACTGCTCCCACACTTCCCCTGGAGACATTTAGCAATGCATAGAGACGTCTTTGGTTGTTACAACTTGGGGTGAGGGTGCTAATACCATCTCATGTGTAGAGACCAGAGAGGCTGCTACACATCCTACAATCTATAGGACAACCTCACAGCAAAGCATAATCCAGCCCAAATATCAATAGTTTCAAGATTAAGAAACCATTCTCAGGAAGTCTTGTTAGGAGGCAGGCATCTGGACAATTACAATCAATATATTTTAATAAATGCCAGCATGGAGATAGGCATGAGGCATAATTTAAAAAGAAATAGAAAAAAGCATGGAAGCAGAGCTAATGCCTCCTCTCTCTTGCCAGTTACCACTCCCTTCTGCTCAAGGCCAGCTGTTTTCTTTCTATTGATGGAGAGGGAGTCCTGCTCTTTGTTTTTTCCTTTCCCTTGTTTGAGGTGTCTGATAATTGTGTTTAATAATAAAACTCCATACAGGTCTGGAAAAAATAAGGCTGGAATATGGGAGGAAGTTAGTATTCTTTCCCAACATGTAGGGTTCTGGGTTACTTGGAGAGCCAAAGACCCCTTAACCGTTTTGATCTTCCTTCTTCCTACTCATCTTCCTCTATGATCTTCAAACAGAACCACAGTGAGTAGAAGCATTAGACGTTCAGGTTGTGAAAATTATTGGGAAAAGCACAAATTTCCAAGCCCTGGAATCCCCTTAAAAAACTCATCAAAAAGTCATTTCCCCACCGTCGGCCTCAGTTTCTTCACATGCAAAATTAAGTCATTGAATAGATGATCCTCTAGTACTCTTCCAACATATTGAGCAAATGATTGGCTTTATATTTTTCATCTCCTGATGCCCCCTGGACCTCATAACTCCTCTTATTTTCACACTCAAGAGTTAGGGGAAAAAATAGCATGACCCCTGTTGTGCCATGCTCTTTTTCCAGTGGGATGAAAGAGAGACTAATTGTACACCAGCTCCTGGAAGGAAAAGATACTACTCTTTCTTGTGGGCCAGGCTTGATCAAACACTTAAAGGTATGGAAAAGGATGGTAAGAGGAGAGCAGAATGAGTGTCTGAGAGGCTGTGACTCTTCAGTAGGAGAGTATCTACCTGATTGTCCACCAGACTGTTCTTCTGTGCTAAGGACAAAACCATTTTGCAAAAGGAATTTGTTTTCCTTTCCTCTGTTTCCATTTAGCTCTCAAGACTATTTCTAAGTATGCAGGAGTAGTGAAGCATCACAGATCAGTCAAGATATGGAGAGTGGTCAATAAAAGAAAATATTCTCAGAGTTGTTGGTCTTGTTACCAAGGCATGTATAATCTCTTTCCTTTCTAAATTCCTTAATTTATCATGTGGTTAGTCATTAAATGTTCTGCTGTGATATTTTGCATTATCCGCTTAACTCTGCAACTAGACTGCCTATTCCTAAAGGTCAAGAGCTGTCTCTCAGACTTTCTTGACAAATCCTACAGAGTTTACACCAGTGCTAGGCACAGAGACAGCATCATTCACTGAACAGTGGAGTGACTACAATTCCATTTCAATAAGCATCTTTCCTTGAATGCCTTTAGTTAACAAAATATCTTCATAGTTCTTTTAAAGGACTATTTATTTTTGAACACTAGTCAATATTACAAAATGGGACTGGTATCATTTGGATTTATTGAATAGCACTTAGCTTATATCAGTCTAGAGCAGTTTCTCAACTATGACACCATTAATATTTCTGTATTATTTGGGGTATTTGCAATAACCCTTTATTGTGAGGTGCTGATTTGTGCATTAGTAAATGTTTAGCAGCACCCCTGACTCTACTCGCTAATGCCAACAGCACCCCTTCCAACTGTGACAAACAAAAATATTTCCAGATATTGCCAAATATCCCTCATTTCAGAAACAGTGACCGAGAGGAAAACACAAGAAGATTATTATCCATAAAGCATTTATCAGTTGGTAATCACCTAGTAATTCTTGAAAGATCCATTACACTAAGGCATTTAATGTATTTCTTCAAAATGCATTAGATTTACTCATACATTCATTCATTCTCCAGACATCTATTGAACATCTGCTGTTTTCTAGGTACTGTGGAGGACTCTATTATGAATAAAATATAATTCCAGATACTCAGGATGCACCACCTAGCAGTGCAGATAAAGTATGAGTCAAATATAAGACTCATTTCTATTACAAAAATTGTAATAGGGAATAATTCATGCTCTAAAATAGATAGAACTACTAAAAAAATATGGTTTCCAGACTGCTAGAAGTCCATGAACTTTTTGTTATTGATCCACAAAGAAGAATGGAAGTCAAACACCTTGCTTAAGCATACTATTTATATCAGATGCTTTTTTTTTCTTTTCATAATAAAATTTTACCAGTGAAGGAAGCATTGCCTTTATTTACATTCTGGTGCAGGTTCCCTATTTCACTGTAGATTGGAAACAGTGTTTGGTGACCAACTCTTTGAGTAGCACTGCTCAGAAACACGGGGAAAAAAATTACTGTGCTTCACATAGGGAAGATGTGACAACCAGGTTGAAGAAATAATTGAAGAATTATTTGTAGTTCACGATGCACTTGATCTGAGGTTTGGAAGATGGATAGCTGTATTTGTCAGAATAAACTTCGTTAATAACTCCATGATTTTTCATGGCTTAACCCAGTGAAGTGTTAATTCTTGATTAAGTTGCCATTTGTCATAGGTCAACAGAGAGATTCTGTTAGTGCATTCATCAGAGGAGCAAGCTCCTTCTGTCTGTTGAAATAACATCATCTATAGTCTTGAGAGTCCTTTACTGAATTTTATTGGAAGGTAAGAAAAGAGAGTGTAGAGAAGCACATCCTTCCCAAACTCCCTCATCTATGACTTCTGATCACATGCCTACCATGTATCTTAATTCTGTTCACATTTTATTGTTGAGACTGAGTCATGCACTGCTACCCCCACAGAGCGGTCTTGGGCATGCAGTCTAGCCATATGTTAAGAAAGTGGAGGAGAGGGATCCCTGGGTGGCACAGCGGTGTGGCGCCTGCCTTTGGCCCAGGGCGTGATCCTGGAGACCCGGGATCGAATCCCACGTCAGGCTCCCTGCATGGAGCCTGCTTCTCCCTCTGCCTGTGTCTCTGCCTCTCTCTCTCTTTGTGTGACTATCATGAATAAATAAATAAAATCTTTAAAAAAAAAAAAAAAAAGAAAGTGGAGGAGAGTATGGATATTGTTGAACACCAGGTGTGTTTTTTACAGAAATTCCCTGGTAGGCTTTTCAGGAGAATAGAAAAATGAATGTGAAAGAGTTAGTAAAAGCATCCAGGAGACAAGTCGACAAGAATCATTAGTTAATTGAAAAATATAGAGTATATGAAGAGGAGTTATAGTCTATATGGATGAAGTATCTTGTGTAGATTTCATGGATATTCTCAGTGATATAGACAATTGGTTGGACATTACTGATCTTTTAAAGTCTTCTCAAAACTTGAATGGCATTAAATGACAGTTTTCTGATTGTAATGTATAGCATGTGTAGAGTAGAAAATATAGGCATTAAGGAAGTTACAAAAGCCAAATTTCATATCCCCTGCATTTTTGTTATCCAGGGAAGAAATATTATCAATGTTTTAGTGAGTAAGAACAAGGCCTGTGATTTCAATCTGTTGGGTTTATGTTATTTCTTCACCACTTTCCATCTGGGTAATCCTGGGCAAGTTACTTCGATTCTATGCATCTGTTTATTCATCTGGCAATTATTGTGAAGATAAAATGAGAAAGTACACATAAAGGAATTAAGATGGTGCTTTTACATGATTAGAGCTCAATAAATGTTAGATAATATTATGAGTGTTTTTCTATGTTATTACTCATGTTTTTCAACTATGTAAGATTCCCATAGATGTGCTTATTAAAATATATTTAGCCAACATCTTTTCACTGGGGATTCAGTTTATTTCTTTTCATGTGTGTGAATGTGTGTGTATATGAGTTTAAATATTGCTTGAGTAAATATATTGGTATAAATATAAATATAAAGTTTTGTATCCTTATTTATTTTTATAAAATAAAATATGAGATTACTGGGTCAACAGCACATTTTTCAGCCACTTGACACATATTGCTTAAATATGTGTTCACTCCAGAATTGTGAAATTAATACTGTCACTAGCATGGTATGAGAATTTCAGTTTTCCTGACTCCCACCTACCTCAATATTAATATTTAAATACTTGGAAGGTGAAGATGATTCCTCAATTCACAGAATTTTAGAGTTCTGGTAAACCAAAATATATGATTGGATTAACTGTGTCTATTTGTGAATGTGTTTCTTAAGACCTTTCTGTGGTAATGTACATCTAAAGAGGGCTCCCTAGACTAGGTGGGATTTTTAAAACTTAAAGTAAAGTAAAAGCATTCAGCTGGATTTTGGGGAATGTACTTTGGGATCTTCAATCACATGAGATGGAAACCATCTGAAATTCATTTCTTCAATCCATTCCTTATTCATGTGCCAGAGTCTATCTAGAACACAGCTTTAGAGAATTACATGCTCAGTGCTGAAATACAGCCTTACTGGGGGACTAAATACATTTGCCATACTACAAATCACACCAGCTATAATAGTTTCCAGAGGAGGAAATAATCTAAGGTGACCAAATGTTTAAGACCTCTCTAGATGCTACTCCCCACCAATCTATGGCCATTATATGACTTTTCAGGACTATTTGAAAACAAAGATGCTATTGCCTTCAACTCCAGACTACCTGTAGGGGTTCATATCGTCTTCCAAGATCTGGGGAGACACTGATGGTAGGAATGTTGGTTTCTGAGTGTTACAACTACCTTTTATCAAAGCACCAAGTGGTTTCATTTACTTCCTGAGTATGATCCAATGCAATTCAGGCAAGTTGCAAATTCCTCATGGCAGTTCCTATTAGGACTGCCAAAACCGAAAACCAGGTGTTACCCATAAATCCCTGCAAATTACTCAACCATTAGCCTCCCTCCATCAGAGAAATGAGGGATCCTGTCATAGTGGGTTTTACCCATGTTATCTTCGAGTAATAAAACAGGACCACACACTTTCCTAAAACCAACATAATAAGAGTATGTCTCTGTGAAACCTAAATAATCATTTAGAGAGAATCATTCAATCTGCTTGCAGAATTGTTTGGAGTATGTTTTACTGAATTGACTTAAAAAAAAAAAAAAAGACCCTGCATTTTCTGAAACACCAGCTGTTTGACATCAGAGGGTTACAACATATGCCAAAGATCAGCAACTTTTGATTACCAAAAGATAATATATAATCAGTACTATGTCCAGTGCCATAATGTTAGCTGTTATTTTTGTTTCTCATTAATTGTACTGTGTTTTACTTCAGACTTAGGGCATGGCTTAGGGGAAGAGGAAACAGAAAAGGATGAAAAGAGAGGAAATGAAGTACAGAATGGGAGACTGGCAGGGGTGGGGAGAGGGCAAGGAGGAAAAGGCAAAGGAAGAAAGAATAGATGGAGGAAGGAAGGGAAGAAGGATAAAAGGGAGGGAGAGAAGAAAATGTACCATTCTCTCTTAATGCTGACCTTTGGATTAGAATGGAATGATTTTGTCCATTCATCCTTCCCTTCCTCTGCAGCATATATACACCACTCTCTCCAAGTCATAGTTTCTATCAAAGGGAGCATTGCTCATTGAAAAGACATCAATAGCATTCAGTAATAATTAGTGGACAGAGCCATGGAACAAGGGATCTACTTTCTCTGCAGGAGTTGACAGGAAAAATTGTCTTTGCTCAAATGGTCATGAATAACACCATGATCCAGGTGTTTAAAGATGCAAAAGCAATTAGCTTTTGGTCTTTCACAACTCCTGATCATAGAGAATTATCAAATTGGAATGACCTTCGTCTTGCTGTGTCCGTTTTGATCTGCTCCCATTTTTAATTAATGATGGGTGTTTTAAGAATGATGTTATGGACAGAAAAATAAAATCTGGCACTTTTTTTCTTACAAAAAAAGAAATTAATGGGGAAGATATTAATTAAGTGGGACCAACTTGCACATCATATTCAAGATATTACTAGCTTTAATAAGCTAATAAAAAATAATTAGGGAAATTTCAAAATAACCGAGTGAATTCCTCATGTTTTCTGGATATAATTACTTTGACTGCACTGTTAATTTTTCCCATGGATTACTTACTTATAATTAGTGCCCATTCGTGACAAGAAAACAAAAACCACAATATCTCAGTAAATGGCATCACCGTATCAACTACATTGCCTCGGTCAGAAACTTGGGCCTTACACCTCCTCTATCTCTCTTTCACATATCTGATCTATTGTCAAGTCCAGTTCCTTTTTCCACAAGAGTTGATCGTGTATCCCTCCATCACACCAGATGCTCTTCAAGCTACCACCAT